>NC_083113.1:8974352-9164783 GCF_949774975.1 Lagenorhynchus albirostris
TCCATCCAGTCGTTCAGGGGGTAGTTCTGCCAGGGGATTCTGCTGGCCGTGGTGTCGTGCAGGACGGGGAGGGTGATTCTGAAGATGGGGGCCAGCGTGCTGTGCATCTGGGGCGGGATGAAGGCCGGCCGCCCATTCATCTTGGCCAGGGCAAATAGGGTAGCGTACTCCCCCATCTGGTTCCCCAGACGGCCTTTGGAGTTGATGGTGGACATGGCCCCCCAGGGCAGGTGTCTGGGGAACAGGACCACGTGACCCCGGTAAGGCCTGGGGGCGGGCACCCGGGCCAGGCGCTGGAGGCAGTGGAAAATGGTGGACCCGGCAAAGATGACAAAGAGGAAGTAGATGGTGGACAAGGAAGGGCAAGTAGCCCAGAATCTCACGGTGGCTGCGGGGAGGAGAGACGACTTGATTCAGGAGGGATGGGGCGTGAGTTCATTCGCTCACCCCACCCCAAACCACTTGTTCATTGGCTCACTCAGCCCATCCAGGCGTGTCTAATGGCCCGCCGTGGAGGTCTTAGAGCACAGACCCTGGACCCCTCTGGCCTGGGTTTAAATCCCAGCTCCACCCCTTACCAGCTGTGTGACTTTAGTCAAGTTACTCCTGAATCGCAGTTTCCTTGCCCATTAAAAAACAGTGACTGAGGGCTTCCCTGGTGGCGCAGTGGTTGAGAGTCCGCCTGCCGATGCAGGGGACACGGGTTCGTGCCCCGGTCCGGGAAGATCCCACATGCCGCGGAGCGGCTGGGCCCGTGAGCCATGGCTGCTGAGCCTGTGCGTCCGGAGCCTGTGCTCCGCAACGGGAGAGGCCACAACAGTGAGAGGCCCGTGTACCGCAAAAAAAAAAAAAAAAAAGCGATGACAGAGTTGAACCATTTGAGAGTGCCAATATTCAACCATATTTTTTCCTACACAAACAGCCATTTCATATGGTCCAACCTAACAGAACTACCTCATCTGTAACATTTTTAGAACAGTGCCTAGCATACAGGAGGCACTCTGTATAAGTCTTGGAAAATAAAGACTTCTAGAGTGTTTACTACACGCATCCCTGGGAGCTCACGAATCTATTAAGGCTGCATATACACAGGTTCAGAACCTAGACTGTGAGGCTAGACAAGCCCAGGTTCACGTGCAGACTCTGCCTCCTGCTGGCCAACCCGGAGCACGTTAGTTAACTCCCTGGGGCTCAGTCTTCTCCAGAAAATGGGGCTAACCATAGCCCCTGCATGCCGGGCTCCCGGAAGGGCCCCTGCCATGGCAAGCGCTAAGTGCCTCCCGCTACCGTCAGTGGATGTGGTGGATTCAAGCTGCTGCAGAGTCTTGGACGCTCCTTCCCTGACTCTGGGTGGGCCTGTGACTGCCTTGGCCAATCACATATGGCAGAAGTGACACTGTGCCATTTCCGGACCAGGACTTAAGGGTCCGCCAGTTCCCACCTCCTGCCTCTGTAACATTCTCTCTGCGTTGCCACCTCTAGCTGCCTAGATTTAGCTTTTTTTATAGTTAGGTCTCCGATGAGCCCTTCTTCTTCTTTCTTGTTGGTAACCACTTTACTGAGATAATATTCAAATAGCATACAATTCTCCCATTTAAAGTGTACGACAGCTTTTCGTATATTCACAGAGTTGGGCAACCATCACAATTAATTTTAGAAAAGTTTTATCACCCCCAGAAGAAACTCTGCGCCCCTTAGCCATCCCCACCCCCAGTCTTCCCATCCTCCCCGCCGCCTCCCTCCAGCTAACCTACTTTCTGTCTCAGTGGGTTTACCTACTCTGCGTGCTGCATATAAATGAATCACATAGTAAGTAGCTTTGTGACTGGCTTCTTTCACTCAGTGTCATATCTTCAAGGCTCATCCACGTTGCAGCGTGTGTTAGTATGTCACTGATTTCTGTTTACAGCCGACTAATATTCCACGGCAGGGATAGCCCTCGTTTTATTTATCAGTTCATCAGTTGCTAGACATTTGGGTTGTTTCCACTTTGGGGAATTATGAATCATGCTGCTGTGAACACGCATGTCCAAATCCCTGTGTGGACCTAAGTTTTCATTTCCTTCTGGTATTTACCTAGGAGTGGAATCGCTGCGTCATGTGATAACTAACTCTGTGTTTAACACCTTCAGGAACTGCAGACTGGCTTCCAAGCAGCTGCCTCATTTTCCATTCCCACCAGCAGCGTATGAGGGCTCTGATTTCTCCACATCCTCGCCAACACTCACTACTGTCTGTCTTGTTGACTGCAGTGGGCGTGCCATGCTAGCTCAGGGAAGCCTACACTTTTGAACCTACCCAGACTCCCTCCAGCTCCTGCCTCTGCCTGGGCTCCATGAACCTCAGTTTCCCCATCCTTGTAATGGGGTGGAGAATCCCTTCTTCAGGGGTTGCTTCTTTTTCAGTCCATCTCTCCTCCAGCTCTCCCCTGGGCTCCCAGAAACGGTCTTTTCACGCTGGGTCTCCAGTGTGTCCTGACCTGTTGTGTCCTCTCCCCTCCTCTGTTCCCCTGACCAGGCAGCTGTGGTTTCCCTGTGGCTGTCCCAGTGCCTGCAGCTCAGGAGACCCCCAAGGCCCCTACAGAAGCCCTGGATTGTGTGGCCCCGCCCTTCCTTATCTGGCTTCCATCTCACCCCCTCAGGCTCCCCATCTCTCCCTCCACTGGCCCCCTTAAATGTCAGGGCTCTGTGCGCCTCACCTCCACTCTCCGCCTCCTCTTCCTCCTATATTTCAGGGCTCCTCACTTTATTAATCTGACCCCTGTGGGAAATCTGAACACTCTTGGGCCCTCCTCAAGGGTCTCACATTCAACGTGGGTTCCCAGTGAGGTCAGCTGACTCTTACCACATGAAGCATATATTACGCTCCCTCCCCTGAGATGTACAAGAAATGCCTTGCTCGCTGCTTTAGTCTCCAAAAAGCAAACTAAATCTGCCCCTGAGCCCCTCTTCTCGCTGGGCTGGTGACAGCTCTGAGCCAATCCTTATCACACAGCCTGTCCAGCTCAGGCCCTGCCTGGGGTCCTGCGCAGAGGAGGACTCAAGCTTCCACCTCTGGTCAGCTCAGCCAGAGCCCCAGGCTGGTCTCAAAGCCCGCAGGCAAGCTGAGCAGGGACTGGAGCCAGGGCTACTGGGGAGGAGAAACCAGCTGAGGACAGAGGTACCCACCCAGGGTCACCTCCACGGTGTGCGACTCGTGCAGTTGCACAGGGTCCCTGCTCTGCTCTAGCCGTCTAGAAAGTCTCCATAAGCGAGAGCAACGCAGCCCGGGTTTTCATTTTGCACCGGGCTCTGCACATCAGGTAGCCCAGTCTGGCTGCCACCTCTGTCCTCCAGCCTCAAGAGCTCCCTCTCCTGGCCTCTCATGAGCCTACACAACTGAAAAGCCACAGGAAGTAATGAATCAAAGCTGGTGCTTCTGTGGTTCCCGACTCAAGCCAGGCACTGGTTTCAGCGCTTATATCCTGGTCCACAATTCCTTACTGACCATTTTCATGAAGATTGCTGGCAAACCCCAACCTGAGTTGAATTCACTCGGGGACAAAATCTGAACCGACGTGCCGCTATTCATAGACTTCATTTATTTTGGAGCAAACACCCATGCGTTCTGCTTGCAGAAACAATAATGTTTGATTATGGGATGCTGCCCAGACCCCGCCGGGGGAGTTGTAAAATATAAAATATAACCTGTGCGCCCCACGATGGTGTCAAAACACCGGTTCTGCGGCATGTCTGGTCCACAGAGTTTCAGATATTAGACTGTAGGCCTATCTTCACTCATTTGGTCTTTGTGATCTCCCATGAGGAAGGTACTTTTTTATGCCAATTTAACAGAAGAGGAAACTATGACACAGACAGGTTAAGAAACTTGGTTTGGGTCACGCAGCTAGGAAAGACGTGGAGCCTGGATTTGAAACCGGTGTGGTTCGGGAATCTGTGCTCATAATTACGATCCTGGATTTTTCCACTATGTCCTGAGGAAGGGATACTCAGCTGCACACTCCCAGTGCAGTTATTCAGGGGCTCTGACATGCCCTGCCTCCTGGGGCCTCTGTGATTGCTGCATCACCGTCACCGAGATAGGGATGAAAGATGTCTCTGGAAGCCCAGAGGTGTGGGTCCCGCCCTGCTGAGCCCACCTCAGAGCTGTGGCCCTGGGAGGTTCTGCCTCTGGGGCGCTGTGAGGGTAAAGGTGCCCCATACTTGAGGAACTGCCCCTTCCCCCCAAAGTCTCCTCCCCAACTCGGGGAGTTGTTTCCTCTCTGCTCTCTGCTTCTACCCCCCACCCCAGGCCCCTTCAGGGGTGATAATCGCCTCAGGCAGCTCAGACTATTAAAAGCAAAAGTGAGACAGCTAGCTTCCCTCCAGGGAATATTAGCTTAAGAAACTTCTAGTCCCTGGGGCGGGGGGAGGGGGTGGTGGTGGATAAAGTGAGACCTAAACCTTCTTCCTGAGTTTTCTCTGACAGCAAAATTAGCCTTTGCACTGGCCACTCCCTGTGCCTGGGTCCTCCTGCCCTGATGCCCACGTGGGCATCTTGCCCTCACCTCCTCCAGGTCTCAGCCCAAATGTCCCCCTGCCCCCCGCCCCCCAAACTACTTCCCTACTTGCTTTTGCTCCAAAGCATTTGTCACCTTCCATCTTTCTCTAGAACATAATGACTTACTACTTTTTTGTCGCAATCTTGCTTTCTGGACTGTGAGCCTGGCAAGGACGGGCTGCTGCACGTGTTCGTGCGGTCAGCAGAGCGTCAGACACACAGTAGGAAGTCAGTGAGCACCAGCTGAATGGATCAGCGCGGCGAGTACTGCACTAGTTACTCTGTCCATCAGGCCGCCCGCCCGCGATCTCACATGTCCCCCTCTGACTTGGTGGCGTCTCCTTCTCCTGCAGCTAACTCCTCCTCCTCGCCGAGGCTTACCCATGTCCCCACCCTGCCTCCTGCCCCCGGGGCTGCCTCTCCACTGCCGGCTGTGAGGGTCACCCAGAACCAGAATCAAGGGGAGCCTTGGCTGTGCCCTCCCGCCCCAGACACTGGGTCCCCAAATCCCTGTCGGGGTCGGGCCCACGCTATGCCACAATCAATGCACTCTAGGCCACAGCAGCTGATGTGGCGCCCCATCCTCCTGAGGCTCTTGCTTTCCTCAGGGGGAAGTGAAGAAAAATGTTATTTTTCTAGTCAAAACCATTCGGATAAAAAAAAAAAAAACCATTCGGATATGTAATGGAGTTGAGGGCAACATTTGCATGAAAGGGTCATGAGTGAAGTGTTGAGGCCTCACAGTAAACTGGCCATGGAGGGATCCGTTTTGAGCTCAGTCCCACCTGGGGGTCCCTGACTTCTCCCTCCAGCCGCTAGAACCACCAAGGTCCCAGGCATTCATATCTCCCCCTCCTCCTTCCCCACCACCTTAGAAAGCAGCCCAAGTCTTTGGGTTTCCAGGTGGGTGGTGCGACCCTTCAAAGAGCACTGACTTTTTAAGGGTTGAAAGCGACTGACCTTCATGCTCAGTTGACCCACAGCGGACAGAAGGTTCCAGAGGGCAGGAGGGGCTGGCTTGGGGTCACAGAGCCAGAGGCCCACGTCCCGCCTCAGCGTCAGCGGCCCTGACGGCGGCGCGCTCCCCAGCAGGCCAGCCCCTTCCTGATCACAGCCGCCACGTGCTGGGGCTGAGCCCGAGCCTGCCTGCACCGAGGAGTCAGGAGCCGGCGGGGCAGGGGCGGGGTGTGCGGGGAGTACGCACCCCAGGCCCCGGAAGGCCGTCTGGCCGCCGTCCCCTCCTACCTGCCTTGAGCCCTCTGGGCCAGCCTGCTCGGGGCTGTCCAGCTGCGGGCCCCTGGGGGGCAACGGCGCTCATGTCCCACACAGCGCCGGGTGGCGTGGCTGCCCGGGGTCCCTGCGGGGAGAGCGTGGCTGCCTTGGCGAGGGGACTGGGGCGGGGTGGTGTTGGATTCTTAGGCTCTGCTCTGAGCTCCCGCCCAGAACCCCTACTAGCCCGGGGGCTGAGAACAGCCACTCTGCACTCACTCCCGAGAGCCCACGCTGGCCGCCAAGCTCCTGCGGGAAGGAAGGGCCGTGAGCGGCTGACTGCAGAGGACAGTCTCTTCCAGGGCACAGGTTTGGACGACGACAGGGGTGAAGGGTGGGGTGTGTGCAAAAGAAGCCGGGGAAAGGGCCTGGGTCCCAGGTGGAACCCCACACTGCCCAGGCAAGAGGCCTGACCCTGGACCTGGTGGGTACATGGCTAGACTCTGCCCCTTAAAGTGGGGGCCAGGGTGGGCTACAGTCTCCAGAGGGGCAGGGACTGGGGGCCGGACATCTGGGCTCCCCAGTGGCAGGCGGTGGCGTCTGGATCCCCCAGGAACACCGTGGGACGCAGCCGGTTGCCCGGGGTACTAGGGGCCAGAAAGCGGTACCCCGTGAACCGCCCAGGCAAGAGAGGAGGTGGGAGATGGGGCGAGCCCCTTAACAAGGCCGGTGCCGGGGATCGGGGGCAAATGCCCGGCACAAGAGCTCAAAATGGCGCCAGGCTCCTCCTCGGGAGGCGCGGAGGGCCACGCCCGTGTCGTCTGGGGCGGGGGAGGCGGCCTCCGCCCCAGGCGACTGCGGTGGGAAGGCTGCGGGCTGTGAAATCAGGCTGGGAGAACGGGACCCACCCGCACCCACTGCTACCTCTTCGACTCCCAGCTGGGGCACAAACCCGGGTCCAGATTCAGAGCCAGGGGCCTGGACAGTGGGGCCCAGAAGGGCTCCAAGGCCCCCAGACCCGAGTGGGCTCCTCATCAGGGGCTGCCAGCCCGGGGGGGGGGCGGTGGGGTGGGTGGGCGCGCATTTCCGCTCCGGGTCCATCCTCGATCCTGCCACCCCCGGCTCTGGACTGCTGGTCCCTGCGGACGCCCTAGCATCTGGCCCTGCCCTGTCTCCTCTCCTCCTTTAGTACCCGCCACCCCCGACATCTGTTCCCCCTTCTGCTCTGGGGACCTTAGGACTGGAGGGGAATGCGGGGGCTCTGATTGCCGGACCCTGAGGCCTAGGATGGCAGTGGAGGGTGGGGAGGGCAGAGGTTATCAGAAATGCAAGCACAGGGTCCTCCCATCGCGAGCCCCAAGGGGAAACCAGGGGTCTGCCCTCCCAGCCCAGGCTTCCAGCCCCCAGGCATCCCCGTCCCTATCGGGTCCCTCAGCACAGCTCTTGGGGCTTTGAACCTGGGTGAGAAAGGGTTAAGAGCGGGTGGAGGCTAGGGCTGGGTGGCAGGGAGGCCTGGTTGTTTGGGTTGTTTGGTGATAATCCCCCTCCGTGCCCTGGGCGTGGAGAACATGGTTAGGGCCCCACGTGGGAAAGGGCCTCCACTCTGATCCCAATCCCCATGGGCCTGGCCTCCTGCTTCTGCTCCCCGCCCCCTTCCGCCTCCCCGGTCAGGCCTGCGGGCCTGCCTGTGCTCCTCCTGCTTCACAGGTGTCTCTGAGCCCCCTGCCCACCTGTCTGTCTCAGCCCCCAGGCTCCCTGGGACCCGTTGCCCCCCACCCTGTGGACTCTGGTTGCCTCCTGGTCTCCCCTTGTGTCCGTCCTCTCTCCTCACAGTTCCTTCTCCCTGCCTGGCCCTTGCCCTTCACTCACCTCTGCCCCCGCGACTCTGTCTTTGCCGTCTGTGCCTCTGTCGGCCCCTTTCTCCATTTCTTTGCCACTAAGTTTTCATCTTTCTCTAACTCCCCCTCCCCTGCCCACCCGGCTCCTCCTTTCTCCCCCTTGCCCCCTCTTTGGGTTTCCCCATCTGTCCCCCCTCCCTGCCCTCTCCCCTGGGCCCCCTGCCCCTCGACACTGACGGATAGCTCTGGGGTGTTAAGCTACGGATTAGTTCAGGCAAAATTCTCGATTTTGCTTGCGTTCTTTCCCCTTTGGGTTATGTAAACAGTAATTCTCCCCAGATGGAACTATTTTCCTCGCTCAGAAGCAGCGGGGAGGGGTCTGGGGCAGGGCTGGGGGTGGAATGCTGGGGTTCCTCAGGGAGCCTGGGGAGCGGGCTGGAGGCTGACCCCCGAGGGCGGCCTGAGGCCCCCTGCCCAGACACTTGTCTCCTCTCCAGGTACTTGCCTCCGCCAGAACCATGCCAGTGACCTTTGCCCTCTTGCTCCTCCTGAGCCAGGCCAGCGCAGACCCATGCTACCATCCAGGGGGCCGCCCCCGCTTCTGTCTCCCACCAGTGACCCAGCTGGCCAGCATGGCTGCCTCCTGTCCCCAGGCTTGCATCCCCTCCCCGGGGGCGGATCTCGGCCCCCGGGCCACCTGCAATGGCAGTCTGACCCTGGCTTTGGGTGGCCCCTTCCTCCTGACGTCCGTCAGCCTGCGCTTCTGCACCCCAGGACCCCCAGCCCTGGTCCTGTCTGCCGCCTGGGCCACCGGAGGGCCCTGGAGATCACTGTGGCGCAGACCCGCCTGGCCGGGGGCCTTGGGAGGCCCCGAGACGGTGACCTTCCGAGCCCCACTGGGCCCTAAGGCCAGGGTGGTGGCCAGTCACCTCCGTGTGGAGCTCGGGGGCCAGGCAGGGCTGGCAGCAGCAGGAGTGAGAGGCCGCTGCCAGTGCCATGGCCACGCAGCCCGCTGTGCTGCCCGTGACCGGCCGCCCCGCTGCCGCTGCCGCCACCACACCACCGGCCCAGGGTGTGAGAGCTGCCGCCCATCCCACCGCGACTGGCCCTGGCGGCCTGCCACGCCCCGGCACCCTCACCCTTGCCTGCGTGAGTCCTGGGCCCACCCTGACCCGCCAGCTGGCCACAGGGCTCCAGCAGCTGGGCCCTTCTCCCTGAGGGGCAGGATGTTCTCCCCCTCCCCAGAGCTGCATGCCCCTTGCTTCTCCCCATACTGTCCTCCAGCCAGTCCCCCTCTTCGCTTCCGCCCACTCCCTCCCCACCACCTGTGCTGTCCCCAGACTTCCAGCTGCTTACATGCCCATTAGGGGCTCCAGCGTCTCCCCGACACTCGATCACAGTGATGGTGATATGGATAACATTTCCGGAGCTCCCAGCCCAGGGCCTGGCTTGGCGCAGGTGCTCAGGTGGTATTTACTGAGTGGCTGTAGGAAAACAGGGCAACTGGACATTTTCGGAATCATCAAATCAACCACAGGGGGTAAGGATTTATTCATTAGACACATATTTATCCAGCAACTGCTATGTGCAGGGCAGGTATTGCATCAGGCCCATTTTACAGATGAGGAGACTGAGGCTAGAGCTGGGAAGTCCCTTGCGCAATGACATGGCTGGGATCTGAGCTCAGGAGCAGAAGCCCAAGGGTCTTAGCTTGTCCTTGCCAGCCACCTTTATGTGCTGTCACACTAGATGTTCTCGGGCAGCAGACACGGGCATGGCCTCAGCAGCCAGCCAGACTGCCTGGGCTCAAATCCCAGCTTCTCTGCTTCCTGGCTGTGTGACCCCCAACAAATGACCAAACCTCTCTTTGCCTCCATTGGCTCACCTGTAATGTGAGGATAGTAACAGCCCTTCCTTTACAGGCTGTAGTGAAAATTCAACACATTAAAATAAAGTCCTTAGAATAAAGCCTGATACAGGACCTGGCACGGAGGAAGAGTTATCTGATTCCACCAATGTTACCATTGCCCAGACGAGGAGGGTGAGGCCCAAGGGGACGTGTCACTTGCTCTACGTCTCACTGTCAGCAAGGGGCAGTGCTGGGACTGGACTCAGAGAAGTCTTCCGAGAGGCTGGGCCATCCACCAGCCTTCCAGCTGGACCAGAGCTCCCCAGGCCCCACTCAATGCCCTCCCCCATCCTCAGGGCTTCCAGACTGGGCCTGAGTCTGGGCCCTTCCCCATCCCTCCAGCGGCTCTCCTCAGAGACAGCCCTCCTCATCCCACCTCCAGCCTGCAGCCTTGCTAGAGTCTGAGTGTGTTACACGGCCTTGCTAACTCCACTCCATGGATAGATACACACCACACACACACACACACACACACACACACACACACACACCCTCCATTCTCTCGCTCCTGGACCTCCCTCTCTCTCCACCTCGCACATCCTTTGCCCCTCTCCCCCTCTACGTCTTCCTGCAATGTCGAGTGGACTAACTTACAGACCATCCCAGCTGTCCTCTGCTCCCCACTCTGTTCTCATCACACTTGGGTCCCCTTTGACCCGCTGTTCTCATCATCCCAGGCCTCTGTCCAGTTGGCCCATTCCTACCAGTAAGATCTGATGCCCCTACAGGGGAGTGAGGGAGGGGAGAATCACGTGGCCTAAGGGTGGGGTGGGGTCCATCCTGGGGGAGGACAGGGCCTGGGAGCTGGGGAGGCTGTCCCTCTGTGGATCACCACATCCCCTCAGGCTGAGCTGGGCAGCCGACCCTCCGAATCTGGGTAACAGACCAACAGTGTTGTGATGGAGAAGGGTCTGGGCAGACAGGATGAGACTAACTCCTGTGGCGGAGCTGTGGGCTTTATAGAATCCAAAGCCCAACTCTACTGATTGATAATCTCAAGAGTGCTGCCATCCCTAATGCCTACAAAATCCCTTGAGAGAGGAACTGAGATCCCCACTGGATGGGAGGACACTGAGGCTCAGAGAGGGGGAGTCATTTTCCCAAGAACACACAGCTGTCCCAGCTCCCTGACCTTCCCGCTACTCCTTGGGGCCCTGCCAGTCCAGGCCTCTCAAACCTCTTGGGGTCAAAAACTCCTTACATATCTCCAAGGAGTGGTCCATGAACTCCCCGCATCGGCATCTCACAGGCCTCTCAAACCTCTTGGAGTCAAAAACTCCTTTCATCTCTCCAAAGAGTGGTCCATGAACTCCCTGCATCGGCATCTCACTTTGGGATGCTTGCTAGACATACAGGCCCCTGGACCCACAGAAGCCCTGGGATGGGCCCTGGCATCTGTGTTGCTCTTTTGAAACATTTCCCCCGTAATCTGGATAAGCGGTAAGGTTTGAGAGCCGCTGCTTTTGAAAATCCAATCAACACTCCCCAGCAAGATGTACATGGTAAGTGGGCCTCATGTGAGCTGTATGAGAAGCACTGGAGGGCGCCTGGGCTGCAATCCTGCCTCTGACCACCCCTCAGCTGAGTTTCTTTGGGCAGATGACCTCGCCTCTCTGCCTCAGTGCTCACATCCATAAAATAGGGATGATGACAGCCCCAGTCTCACAGAGCTGCTGTGAGAAGGAAACATGCCAAGCACTCAGCACATGGCGCCTGGCACGTGGATGTGCTAAACGGGCAAGGGCATGCTCTGTGTCGGGTACGGAGTTAAGTAAGCACCGTTTACGTAGGTGGTTGCATTTCAAGATCATGACACTATTAATGCCATTTTACAGCAAAGGAGACTGAGCTACAGAAAGGAGTCGTCACTTGCCCACGGAAACAGTGAGACACTTACACGCGGGGGTCTGATTCCACAGCCTAGGCCCAGAGCTGCCACTCTTCTTTACACCCCCTGGTTTTACACAGACATCCAGCACATTCACCACTCCTCTCGGGCTCATGCAGCTCCAGTCCAGTGCACCCATTTTAAGGATGACAACGAAGAGCTTCTAGGACCCACACTTACCTAGGGACCCCCAGGCAGTCTCTTTCCTGAGGGCAGTGGGGAGAAAGCTGGGAAGGGGGAACAGAGAGCCGGGCCTGATGTGCCCTTACTCCATCCTGTTCCTAGCCTGTTCCTGCAACCAGCACGCCCGACGCTGTAGGTTCAACTCTGAGCTGTTCAGGCTGTCAGGCGGCCGGAGTGGGGGTGTTTGTGAGCGGTGCCGCCACCACACAGCCGGGCGGCACTGCCACTACTGCCAGCCGGGGTTCTGGAGGGACCCTAGCCAGCCTATCAACAGCCGCAAGGCCTGCAGGGGTGAGTGCAGCCTGAAGCCCAGCCTAGAGGGAAAGGAGGCAGGCAGGTCTGAGGGGGGAGGGGCCGGGGGCCTGGATCCTGGGTCTGAGGGGGGAGGGGCCGGGGGCCTGGATCCTGGGTCTGGGGGGGAGGGGCCAGGGGCCTGGATCCTGGGTCTGGGGAGGGGGAGGGGCCGGGGGCCTGGATCCTGGGTCTGAGGGGGGAGGGGCTGGGGGCCTGGATCCTGGGTCTGAGGAGGAGTGGCCAGGGAATTCCAGTCTCCTCAGTCCTTGGGGAGGAAGAGGCTGGGAGCCTGCACTGCACATCCCCAGCTCCTCTCCTCATGTAGCCTGCCAGTGCCATCCTATCGGGGCGACAGGTGGTACCTGCAACCAGACCAGTGGGCAGTGCTCCTGCAAGTTAGGGGTCACTGGCCTGACATGCAGCCGCTGCGGTCCTGGCTACCAGCAGAGCCGCTCCCCAAGGATGCCCTGCCAGCGTGAGTCCTGAGGGACAGGGCCCAAGTCTGAAGGGGGGTGGGAAGGAGACATCCCAGATCTCCAGGGGGCAGGTGTTGTGAGGACCTGCTCCGTAGGAGACGGAAGCTAGAGAGTGGAGGCTGGACTCTGAGTCCTTAGGGAGGTGAAGACTGAAAGTCCAGTCTCCTCCATCTTGGGGACGAAGAGGGTGGGAGCCTGGATACCTGGGTCTGAGGGAGGAAGGGGCTGGGGACCTGGGCTTCTGAGTCTTAAGAAAGTGGCCAGGGACCAGGACTCCAGGTCCTGGGGGAGAAAGGCGAAGTGTGCTTCCACTCTTGGGCCTCAGGGGAATAGACATTTGGGGTCTGGAAGCCTGCTTCCTCGGGGGGAGCGGGCTGCGCATGGGAGGCACTAAGGCCCTGTCTCTCCTCTGCTCTTTCACAGGAATTCCAGAGGCAACCACCACCCTTGCTACAACCCCTCATGCTTACAGCTCGGGTAAGACTGGCTGGCCTAGAAACCCCTGGCACCAAGAGGGATCAGGGATGGGCTGACTGGGCCTCCAGGTGGGGATCCAGGGGTGTTCCACCGAGCCCAGTCCCCAAGGGTTCAGGCACCCCAGCTGTCCGTCAAGATGAAATGCAGGGGATGGGCAGGGGCAGAACGCTGTAGTCCAGGCCTCAGGAGCCCACTGCAGCCTGACCCTCCCCAGACCCTCAGTGTCAAAACTACTGCAATATCTCGGACACCAGGGTACACATGAGCCTTCGGAGGTACTGCCAGCAGGAGTACGGTGAGTGCTGGGGAGGAAAAGGGCCAGCAGGGGCTCTGATCTGCTGCAAGCCACCCCCTTCTCTGGCCTTCAGTTTCCTCAGCTTAAATGGGAAGGGGTGTTGGACTCTACAGGGCCTTTCCTGATCTAGAACCTAACAGGACAGCAGACAATGGGCAGAAGGGGCGGTGGGGAAGGGGCGCTCCCTACCGTCCTAGGTCTCCTCTCTCCCATGTTATTGGCCTTGCAGAGTTTCACTATCTCCTTCAGCCTGACGTCTCTGAGGGAGGGAGGTGGCCTCCTGAGGATGGAAGGAGAAAGGGCAACTGGTTGAATGGAAGGGATCCTTGCACCGTCTTGTCTGTCTCAGACCCCCTGCCTCCTATCAGGGTCTGAGATATCGGAGCCCCACTCCCACAGACTCACCCCACAGTTCCCTAATCCACCAGTCCACACCAGCCCCCGACCCCAGGGCCTGTGGCTGCAGGCTCTCTTGGACAATGAGTTCAGCCCAGTCCCAGTTACTTCCCTCAATGGTATAGGATCCCAGACCTCTCCTCCCTGAGGCTCAGCATCTGCCCACTAGTGTCCTTGAACTTCAAAGGTGGAGGCTTCTCCCCCCACCTCCCACAGGGATCTTCTGCCCCAAAGACCCAGCTTGTCTGCCAGAGTCCTGCTCCCAACACGTCTCACCTCACCCTCTCAGAGAGGACACGTCTCTGAATCACCACTAGTATGACCTCGACCCTCAGCTTCCAAGGACTGATCTCCTTCTGGCCCCCAAATTAATCCTAAATGCAGATCCCTCCCATGGCAATACCCCTGTTTTCCAAGGGCTCTGTCTGCTCCTAATACCTTCTGACCCCTTGGCATTAGAGATCTGGACTTGCCTCTTGGGCCTTGTTCCCAGCCCCACCCACTGAAGGGTCCTCCTGGGACCTCTAACCCTTTAAGTAATCCCTGTACCCACTGCTTCTAATATGACCCCCAAAGCACCCCATCTGGCATATTCCTGGTAGGCCCCTGGGTTCCTCGCCCTGTCTGGCCTCCCTCTCCAGAGTAACCCCCATCTCCCCCGCCTTCCCAATCACAATCCTGTGACCCAACCTATCGCTCCATAAGCCCCACTCTCCTTGCTTTGACCCATCTCCCCAGAAAGATCGCACTCCTCACAGCACACAGCCAGACCCCCAGACCTCTCACCCTCAAAGGTTCAAGGTCTCTCCCTACTGATGCGATACCGGAAGACCACTCTCGGGTCCCGGGCCCCGGGCCCCTCCCCACCAGGACTGACCCCACGGGACCCGGAGCCTCCCCACCGCCCAGGCCTGACATCTCCCCTCCCCGCAGTGCTCCGTGCGCAGGTGCTGGCGTCCGAGGCGGCGGGCCCGGCGTGGCAGCGGCTGGCCGTGCGCGTCCTGGCTGTATACAAGCAGCCGGCGTGGCCTGTGCGCCGCGGCGGCCAGGACGCCTGGGTGCCCCGCGCCGACCTGGCCTGTGGCTGCTTGCGCCTGCGGCCCGCCACCCACTACCTGCTGCTGGGCAGCGCGGCCGCCGGCCCCGACCCCGCGCGCCTCGTCCTCGACCGCCATGGCCTCGCGCTGCCCTGGAGGCCGCGCTGGGCCCGGCCGCTGCGGCGGCTGCAGCAGGAGGAGCACGCTGGGGGCTGCCACGGCCTGCGGCCCTCGAGCCCGAGCCCCGAACCCAGGATCTAGAGCCGGAGCCAGGCGGCCTCAAACTCCAAGGGAGGGACTGGAAGCAACCGCCAGAGGAGTCTTCTACCTCGACGGTGCGTCCCCCAGCAAGCCAATCAGACGCCGCAGAGCCCCTGACGTCACTTGCATGTGCCAGCACCGAGGAGGCATGCGGGACGTTTAAATAAAGGCGGCAGACCTCTTGGTCTCTGGCTAGGACACTCGACCTGTGACCTACGCAGCTAGTCCCCTCAATAAAGTCTCAACTCTTGGGGAAAGTCGGCTACAGACCCCTGACCTGTGCTGGGAGGGTATCTGAGGGGCAAATGAAGAAGGCCACGAGGAAATCTGTGGAGCCGAATATGGCTACAGCTCTCTGACAGAATAGCCAATCCAATGAAAAAGCTGGTATGACGTCACTGGGTGCTAGTCAGATTTATATTGCCTGACGATTAGTTAAAGCCGGTGGGAGGGGAGGTGGCTAGAAAAGGCGGGAAATACACCTGAGGAAAGCACAGCAGTGTCAGATTTCCAGAAAGTTCCAGATTGAGAAACACTTGGTTTCTGATGGCCCCAGGATGGTCTCTGAGAAAAGAATAATGGAACTTTGAGTGACTATCTGAAGAGGGTTCTCATGGGTTCACCTGGTCTTGAAGCACAGCCTAAACCCTTTCCTGAGGGAATAGCCAATTGGGAGCCACAGAGTGGTGTGACGTCACTTAGTTCTAAGCAGAATTCGATTCCACCCAACAGCTGGATACCTACAGGCCAGAGGGATGGGGTTAAAAAGGCAGGAAGCTTAGGTACTATGGAATGGAAGGCCGTCAGGGCCTATGATCTTCCTTGTCACCCTGGCCTCTGCCCCCACAATCAACAAAAAAATTTCAAAGTTGGGTGACCTTGGTAGGAGAGAAAGTGAGCTAGTACTTTGAAGGAATCTCAGACAAAGTGATATGACTTAAGGTCCACTGGTGCCTAGAGAGCAACCTATTCTTTCCCTGAAAGAAAAGCAGGCCTCTTAGCCAGTGGGGAGTCAGGCTGGGCCATGATGTCATTGGGTGCTAGGCAGAGAGAACAGACCCTCCCGCCAATGTTCTGGGTATGCTCTTGAGGACACTAAGAAAGGCAGGAAATAGCCTTCAGGAGGTGGCTGACCCCCAAGCTACCAATACTATCCTATATATAGGGAGGCTTGCCTTTGGCTTCAGTGCGGGCATATCTGAAGTGCGGGGTGCGGACATATCTGAAGCAGGAGTTAGGAGTCTTTAAGGGGTTTTCTAAGAAGAGTTCTGTGTTTCAGAAAAGTTCTAGATTTCTTTATCTTGCTCTTTCCATCCTTTCTCAAAATCAGTTCAATTGGGCACTTACCCCACTACTTAACCCTCACATCTACTTACAACTTTAATAATATATTGGCCAGGGACTTCCCTGGTGGTGCAGTGGTTAAGAATCCACCTGCCAATGCAGGGGACACGGGTTCGAGCCCTGGTCCGGGAAGATCCCACATGCCGCAGAGCCCGTGCGCCACAACTACTGAGCCTGTGCTCTAGAGCCCGTGAGCCACAACTACTGAGCCCTCGTGCCACAACTACTGAAGCCCACGCGTGCCCAGAGCCTGTGCTCTGCAACAAGAGAAGCCAACCTCTCATTGCACATTGCGTGTGCAATGAGAAGCACACGCACCGCAACGAAGAGTAGACCCCTCTCGCTGCAACTAGAGAAAGCCTGCACACGATGAAGACCCAATGCTGCCAAAAATAAATAAATAAATTTAAAAAAATATATTGGCCAGCTATTTTACCAACAAAACTGAGTTTATTAGGGACTAGCAGAGAAATCACAATCAGCGATATGCAAGGATGGGTGACCATAAGCAAATACAGAGAACAAGCAAGGGGAACATGGTTTTATAGGGAAAAGAGGAGAGTTGGGAAGGGCTATAATAACCAGAGTCCATTGGAGGAAACTGGGAGTCCAAAGTATGGAGGCTTCACATTGGTTGGCCTGCTACAGCCTGACTGGCTGAGCTGCCCTGGATGGAGAGAAGTTATCTTCTTCCTTCTGATAGTAACCTAGAGGTAACTTCCTATCACAGATGTAGGTTTACTTCTCTCCTGTTAATTGAGGTCTCCTGGCGGGATCTGAGAGCGCCCCCTACAGGCCTGTCCCAACTCCAACTCAACTGAGGTTTCTTCAGTTACACATAGTAAATATGTTCATAATTCAGCCTTTTTTCTTTTTTTTTACCATGTCCACTGCTACCACCTTGATCCAAGCCATCACCACTCTTTGCCTGGATTACAGGTAGTCCCCATACTGGTCTCCCCACTACCCTCTTAGAGTCTTCTTCACACAGAAGCTAGGATAATGATTTAAAACCTAAGTCAGACCCCTGACCTAGGCCCCAGTGGACCGTGCTGTTACTATGCTCAAAAGTCTTGTCTTCCCATCTTTCTCAGAATAAGATCCAAAGTCCTTGCCCTGCTCTACAAAACCTTACTTGATCCACTCCCACCCCATACCTGACCTCACCTCTTACAACTTTCCCTCACTCACCCCTCTGCAGCTACACTGGTCTCCTTCCTGTTCCTTTAAAAACCAAGAACACTCCGCTTCAGGGCCTTTGCACTTGCCCTTCTCTCTTCCTGGAACACACTGCCTTGTATAGCAGCAAGCTAGTTCCCGTACTTCATTAAGGACTTCCATTAGTCAGGTTAGGCTAGCCCTGTTGGCTTGACACAACGAGAGTTGATTTCTTTCTCATGTACCTGTCCCATGCAAGTCAGCAAGGGGCGATTTTCCACACAATCATTGAAGCACCCAGGCTGAGAGGCATCCACCGTCTTGTCACTGCATCAGCTGCAACCCATGGTATCCTTGATCACTGAGGAGGGGGGAGAGAGAGACAGACAGACAGACAGAGGGTATTGAATGGTCCCACACAAGAAATAGATGCGTTTGGGCTTCCCTGGTAGCGCAGTGGTTGAGAATCTGCCTGCCAATGTGGGGGACACGGGTTCGAGCCCTGGTCTGGGAAGATCCCACATGCCGTGGAGCAACTGGGCCCGTGAGCCACAATTACTGAGCCTGCGTGTCTGGAGCCTGTGCTCCGCAACAAGAGAGGCCGCAACAGTGAGAGGCCCGCGCACCGTGATGAAGAGTGGCCCCCGCTCGCCGCAACTAGAGAAAGCCCTCGCACAGAAACGAAGACCCAACACAGGCAAAAATAAATAAATAAATAAATAAATTTAAAAAATGAAAAAGAAATAGATGCTTTAGCCCAGGAACGACTCTAGCCCTTCCACTCACAGCTCATTAGTCAGGATTACAGTTGCACAAAGGCAGGAAAGCAGAATTCTCCTATGTGCCCAGAAAGAGAGAAGAACCAGTGTATTAGTTTTCTATTGCTGCCATAACAAAGTAACACAAATTCAGCTGCTAAAACAACACAGAGTTATTCTCTGACAATTCTAGAGGTCCAAAGCCCAACATGGATTTTACTGGGCTGAAATCAAGGTGTCAACAAAGCTGCATTCCTTCTGGAACCTCTAGGGAAGAATGTTTCCTTTCCATTCCCTGCGCCTAGATGCCACCTGCATTCGTTGGCTCATGGCCCCTTCCTCTATCTTCAAAGCCAATAATGGTAAGTCGAGTCCCTTTCACACTTAAGATTTCTCCTGCCTCTTCTCTTTCTCCTCCTCCTCTTCCTCCTTCTTCTTTTTCCTCTCTTTTTTAATTTTTTATTGTTTTGCGGTACGCGGGCCTCTCACTGTTGTGGCCTCTCCTGCTGCGGAGCACAGGCTCCGGACACGCAGGCTCAGCGGCCATGGCTCACGGGCCCAGCCGCTCCTCGGCACGTGGGATCTTTCCGGACCGGGCCACGAACCCGCGTCCCCTGCATCGGCAGGCGGACTCTCAACCACTGCGCCACCAGGGAAGCCCACAAATCTAAATCTTAAAAAAAAAAAAAAAGAAAGAAAGAAGCAAGGATAGAGGCAAGGAGACTTAGCATCCATCACACAAGTAGCTGGCAAGTAGCCGGCATTCAAACTTAGTTCTTCAGAGCTGAGCTTATCCAATCAGTAGCCACTGCCACATTGGTGGTGGGTGGATAACATATCCGACAGAGCAGATAAAGAATATTTCCATCATCGCAGAAACTTCTATTGGACGGCACTGCTCTAGAGACGATTTTCATGAAGTGCATGGCCTCTGGAGCCAGACCGCCTGGGTTCTAATCCCTCTCTGTTCCTCAGTTTTCTCATCTGTGAAATGGGGGTGGTGATGATGATGATAATAGGAAGTAACCCACAGGGCATATTATGAGGATTAAATGAATTAACATGTGTAGGTAATGGGCTTAGAACAGTGTCTGGCCAGAGTAAGAGCCATTGGAGTTTGTTTTTATTATTTAAACACTGGTGGCCACACATCCCCCAGGAGAGGCGAACCCAGGAGGTGAGAACACAGATCGGGAGGATTTTTCCCAGGCTCCCCCAGAGAGTTAAGAGCAGGGAAGGAGGGGCGAGGAGGCCAAGAGGGGCTGTGGGAACCACCCGGGCCCGGAGAGTCCTGGCCTTGCTCCCTCCTACGCAGGGGTTGGGGACGTAGGAGACAAAAGTGAGGAGCGGGGCAAGCCGCATATGTTCTTTTTGACCCAAACTTTGTTCCCAGTGCCTGAGACGAATAGGCGTGAAATTCACATCTGGGACCCACCTCCGGCCTGGCCATTCCCTCCCGCCTCTGGGCATTGAGCCCAGTCTGTCTTGCTGCTATAATGGAAGCAGCACAGGTGGCTTCCAGAATTCAGAAGAGGCCCCTGCCCACCGCAGCATCACTGATGGCTTCCTGAAAGAGCAGACTCCTGAAATGCATATGAGCTGAGCACGAATTTGCCCAGCAGAGGAGGCAGAAAGAAAGGCCAAGTTAGAAGTTACAGTTTGTGCAAAGGTCCAGAGGCCAGAGGGCCCGGTGTGGTAAGAGAGGAGAAATGAGGCTGGGGATAGGGGGTAGTCAGGGCATGTGGGGCCTCTAAGACCAGGCTGAGGGCCTGAGTTTTTCCCCAGTGCCTCTGGGGAACCCTAGGTGGTCTATGACCAGAGGATCAGCCCTGTATGAGAAACAAACGTGATATGGACCATCACAGAGGTGGCTCCGTTCACTGGGCCAGCCCCAAGAAGGCCTTGAATACAGCCTGCAAGTCAGGAAACTTCTCTCAGAGGATGTGACGTCTGAGGTAGGTCTTGAAGGACAGAGGAAGGATTTGGACATGACAAGAAAGGTGGAGAGGTGGGGACTTTGTCCAGAGGTGCTGGGGAGCTATGGGAAGGCTATAACTAGGGGAGAAGTGAGGTCAACTCTGAATGTAGAAGACCCCTCCGGGGTCCCTGGAGGGTAGACTGGAGGGGGAGGGAGACTGCGGTGGGGGAGGGGCTGGAGGGAGGATCCTGGTGGGAGAAGATGAGTTCTGAGCCAGGGCTGGGATGTTATGGGGACAGAAAGAGGGTCAGGAAAATGTTACCTACACTGGAAGACTTCCTCTTACCCCCATGTAAGAAAATCTTTTTCTTAGCCATTTCTGAATGCAATGCCACAGTCCCTATATTTCATTTCATTCACTCACTTATTCATTCATTCAACATATTCTCCCAAATTCTCCCTGGGAAATGCTGGGACCAGGACCTGAGTCAGTCCCCGGATTTGCCCTGGAGGAGCTCCCAGTCTGGGAGGGTGAGGTAGGAGAGAGACCTGGGTACAGTCACATTGGTGTGATGTGTAATAATGGGGGCAGCACAGGGCCCAGGCTGAGAGGTCAGGGAAGACTTCTTGGAGGAGGTGAGGCCCTCCCTGGGCCTTGAAGGAAACCCAAGTGTCTCCCAGGCTGATGGGAGGGGTGAGAATCTCTAGGGAGAGACATCAGGAGCATCGTCTCATTCAATCACGCCCGACTTCTCTCCTGAGGACGCCCATGTCCTTTATGTAGGGTGATGCCGGGGACCCAGAGATAGGTCAGGCCTGGGCCCTGGAGGAAGGGCACACAGGGACACAGTCCCTCTCCTAATGAGATCTGTGCTCTAATGGAGGTACCCAGGACATTGAGAAGGTCCACAGAAGACACAGACCTAGCCTGAAGGTCAGGGAGGGCTTCCTGGAGGAGGAGAGTCAAAGTGTGGGGAGAGCCTACTCTTCCTGTCATGTCAGTCTGTCTTCTCTCCCTCCGTGTATCTCTGGTTCCTTCATTGGCTCTCCCTGTGATGAGTTCCATGTCTTTCTCATGATGTCTCCCAACCCCTGGGGTAGGCGGCTATAAAAAATTACACAAACTGCACAGCTAAAAATAAGAGAAATTTATTCTCCCACGGTTCTGGAGGCCAGAAGTCTGACATCAAGGTGTGGGCAGGGCCACAGTCCCTCCGAAGGCTCTAGGGGAGGATCCATCCTTGCCTCTTCCAGCTTCTGGTGGCTCCTCGTGTTCCTTGGCTTGTGGTTGCATCACCCCAATCTCTGCTCCGTCTTCACATCACCTTCTCCTCTGTCTCAAATCTCCCCCACCTTTCTTTTCCCTTTTTCTTTTTTTTAAGTTGAAGTATAGTTGATTTACAATATTCTGTTAGTTTCAGATGTGCACAAAATGATTCGGTTATATATATACATATGTATATATCTATGTAGATATATGTCTATATTCTTTTCTCCTGATTCTTTTCCATTATAGTTTATTAGAAGATATTGAATGTAGTTCCCTGTGCTATACAGTAAATCCCCGTTGTTTATCTATGCCTTTATAAGAACTTATCACTGGATTTAGGGTTCACCCAGACAATGTGGGATGATCTGATGTCAAGATCATTATCTTAATTACATCTCCAAAGACCCTTTTGCCAAATAAGGTCCTATTCACAGGTTCTGAGTGGGCATGTCTCTTTTTGGGGGGAGGGAGGCATCAGTCAACCCATGACATGTTGGGTGAGTTACTTCCTTCTCTGAGCCTCGGGGTTCTATCTGTATAATGGGGCTAATACTAACCCCCACCTGATGGGGCAACTTTGAGGGTTAACAAAACCTAAAGAGTGCGTGGTACAGCCCCAGTGTCTAGAAAACTCTCAATCAGAGTGGCTTCCATTTATTTATTTGGTTGCGCCGGGTCTTAGTTGCGGCAGGCAGGCTCCTTAGTTGCAGCTCGCAGGCTCTTTAGTTGTGGCATGCATGTGGATCTAGTTCCCTGACCAGGGATCGAACCCAGGCCCCCTGTATTGGGAGCGCGAGTCTTAACCGCTGCACCACCAGGGAAGTCCCTGGCTTCCATTTCTTATTGATTTATGTGTCTGTCAGAGCTGGGTTCTTCTGCCAGTCTTTTCCTGCCACTTCCCCGTAGTCTCTGCACATGTGTCTCCATCATATTTTCTCCATCCTTCTTTGCTTCCTTCCTGTATAACTCTGGGCAAGCCCTTTGAGACTTGGCTTACTCATCTGTAAAATGGGATAATAACATTCATAGAGAGGCTGTGATGATTACATGAGTCAGTTCATAGAAAGTGCTCAGAACTTTGCCTGGTATGTAGTAGGTACTTCATGTGCTGGCTGCTATTACTGTAATTATTATTATTACTACTACTGCTCTGCTTTGGTTTCCTTTGTCTTGACTCTTTTCCCTGTCTCCGCAGCTCCCTCTGTCTTCAAGAGTCTCTCTTGACACATTCCTGCCTTTCTGAATAAGTGTCTCACCAACCTCTAAGCCTCACGGGTCTTTAAGAGTCCGTCTCCATTCCTCTCTCTCTTCCTCTCCCCACCTGTGATGGTTTTAAAATAAGCCCACATTCTTTGATACCCCTCTGTTCAAGAGGAGGAGCTTAATCTCTTTCCCTTTGAATGTGGGCTAGACTTACTGTTTCACCTCCAATGAATAGAATAAAGAAGTGGTGGTGTCAGGAATTCCCTGGCGGTCCAGTGGTCAGGACTCGGCGCTTTCTGCTGGGGCCTGGGTTCAATCCCTGGTCAGGGAACTGGGATCCGGCAGGCTATGCAATGCAGCCAAAAAAAAAAAAAGGGATGATGTGTGACTTTGGACATAGGTCATATAAGACACTGCTCTCTCTCTCTCTCTCTCTCCCTCTCTCTCTCTCTCTCTCTCTCTCTCTCCCTCCCTCTCTCTCTCTCTCTCCAATCACTCGCTCTGAGGGGGAAGTCAGCGGCCATGTTGTGAGGACACTCAAGCAGCCCTATGGAGGGGCTCACCTAGTGAGCAGCTGAGGCCTCTTGCCAAGTACCATGTAGGTGAGCTTGGAAGTAACCTTCCAGCCCCAGTCAAGCCTTCAGATGACTGCAGCCCTGGCCAACAGCTTACTGCACCTTCATGAGAGACTCTGAGTTCTCTGTTGTTATCTGAGCCAGAGCCACCCAACTAAACTGCTCCAAACTTCCTACCCCTCAGAAACCATGACATAATAAATATTTGTAGCTTTAAGCCACTGAGTTTTAAGATAATTTGTTATGTGACAAGGGATAATGAATATACCTTTCTTTCTCGTGTTTTCTCTGTCTCTCCATTTCTGACTCTCCTGGGTGTCTCCATCTCCCTCCATCACAGGTCCTTGAATGTCCATCTCCAATTCTCTATCCCTGAATGACTCTGTGTTTCTGAATTCTCTTTAGTCTCATCCTTCATGTCAGCTGACCTGTTTCTGGGACTCTCTCCCCCTATCTGGGTCTCTCTGTCTCTGTCCATCTGTTGGTCTCTGTTCATACCTCTTTCTCTGCATGAGTGCGTCTCTTTATAGATGTGCACGTGTGTCTGCCTCGTTCTCTGTCTCCTCCTCTCTCTGCCCCTTGCTCTGGGTGAGTGTTTCTCTGTCGCTCTGTCTTTAGATCTCTTTTTCTGTTTCTGTCTCTCCCCACACACCTCCTGCCTGACATCTTGCTCTTCCATCTTTAACCTGGTATGTGGGACTCTCTCTCTCCTCTCTCTCTCTCTCTGTCTAGGTCTCTCTGCTTCTATTTCCAAGTTTGTGTGTCTACATCTGTGCCTCTGTGGGTCTCTGTATCTCTTTCTCTGCCTCCATCTGCATCTGTCTCCTTTTGTATTTTTTTCCTGTCATCCTGGGGGGTCTCCCTCTCTCTGTATCTCTCTCTCTTCTCGGTGTGTATTTGTTTCTGTATCTCCTTCATTCAATGTATGTAAGTCTCTCTGTCTCTCTCTCTCCTGCCGCCACCACCTCCCCCAGCAGCCCCCCAACCGCCCCAGCCTGCCCTCTCATCTCTACCCTGCATCTCCCTCCACCACGGCTCTCCGTATCCATCTCAGGCTCCCCTTCCCTTCCCAAGCCTCCACTGTTCCCTGACCTCACCTCTGCTCTCTCTTCTCTGCCTTCCCGGCTCCTCCAGCCTCTCTCTCTCCCTCTCCAAGTCTCTGCCTCCCCCTCCTGGTCAGCCGCCCACATCGCGCGCCAGTCTCCCAGGGGATCCCGCCGCCGGGTTAAGGGAGCCCCTGGCGGAGGCCCGAGTGATGCATTGGGCGGGGGGCTGCAGGCACTGATGCAGGCTCCAACCTGGGTCCCCGCGAGCTGGGAGACGCCGGATCCTCCGGGGCCAGCGGCCCTGAGAGGGAAGACATCCGAGGACTCTTCCAGCTCCACCTTAAGCGCCCCCCTTCCCCCTTCTGCGGAGGATGGAAACTGCCAGCTCTTGGGCCCCAGGTGTCCGGGCCACCCCCGCCCCCATGGCCCCAGCGCGGCTGGGAGCTGGGGACCATCCCCCCAACGACCCCTCCATTCTGCCCCTGGGGCATCCCACACACACACCCACGCCAGCCCGAGGAGGAGGGTTTTCTGCTGTGAGAGCTCCCCCCACCCCCAAACAACGATAGAAAAATTAAATAACAGCAAGAGAGAAAAGAGAGGGAGGGGGAGGAGGGAGGAAGGGAGGAGAGAGAAGAGAGAGACGGAGAAACCGAGGAGGCAGGAGAGGAGGAGGTGGGGAGAGGGAGAGGAGCTGGAGGCCGAGCGGGAGCGAGGGAGGAAGAGGAGAAGGGGAGAGAAGCGGGATGGAGGTATGGAGTTAGGTGGCTTGCGAGAGCGTAATGAAAAGAGAACGAAGAGGGGGGTGTGGATTAGAGACCCAGAGGTAACCCGAGGGAGAAGCATAAGGCAGAGAGAGTAGGAAGATCGGGAGGTAGAGGGAGAAGGAGGGTTCGGGAAAAGAGGAGAGGAAGGGGAGGCATAGAGAGGGAGGAGAGGAGAGCGGAGTAGGGGCGTGGGGGCGTCTCAGTCCCCGGCTGCCTCAGTAACTGGGGAACTGGGACTCCCTGTGGGTAGGAGAGGAAGGCTGGAAGTCCGGAGGGGTCGGGGTTCCACAAAGAGAGGAAGAAGCTGAGAGAGGGCGGGCCAGGGCATTGGGAAGGGGTCGCCCCGAGGCCTCCCGGGGATGGGGTGTGCAGCTCGTCTGAACGCCCCTCGAGCGCTGCTACTCTGGGCCGCACTGGGGGCGGCAGGTAAGGCCTGGGGGTTGGGGCAGGAGCCCCTGACTGGGGTGGGGGAAGGGTGCCAAGGAGAGGGGTTCAGGCTGCTCTCTCCCCAGCTCACATCGGACCCGCACCTGACCCCGAGGACTGGTGGAGCTACAAGGATAATCTCCAGGGAAACTTCGTGCCAGGTGCAGCCAGGGCGGGGACCCAGGAGTCTGGGCTGCCGGGCGCTTTCTTCCTGAGACCCAGGAGTTCTCTCCTTCCCGCCCCCGACCCCCGCAGGACGCAGGAGTCCCATCCCCTTCCTTCCTCCCTCAGGAGGCCCAGCTTCTGAACCCGAGGGGCTCAGCATGGGACATTATACATTAGCATTTCAAGTAGTGAGTGGGAGGGAGTGGAAGGTAAGGGAGTGTGGGGCTGGAAAAGTGTGTGTGTGTTTCCTGGGAAAGAGGCAGGTAGGTCCTGGCTCCTAGTGAGAACCAGAGGTTCAGTGGCCCCGTTGCCCACCTCGTCCAGCCCTCTCTTGCAATTCCTTCTCCCCACTACATTCATTATCCGGCTGTGGTACAAGTGAGATGAAAAGAACTACAACTCCCATGGGCTCTGGGGCAGGCAGGCACTGGATGGGTAGGCTGGCAGTCTAGGGGCTGCTGGGAGTTGTAGTTCCTTCCCCAATGACAATTTAAGATAGTTTGATCAAAGAGACTTGGAGGTGTTGGGGGGGGCGGGGCGGTCCTTAGGAAACTCCTCCAAGATTCTTCTAGGACCTAGGATTCTGGATCCCAGCCCCCTCCTCCCTCAAAGCCAGGAGTCCAGATTCCCAGCCCTTCGTCTCCTGGGATCCAAGGAGTCCAGACCACAGCCTTCCCAGCAGATCCCAGCCTTGGGATCCAGTCCATATTTCTGACTCCCTTTCCTCCCTGCCCCACACCTGCTCCCAGGGCCTCCCTTCTGGGGCCTGGTGAACGCAGCCTGGAGTCTGTGTGCTGTGGGGAAGCGACAGAGCCCCGTGGATGTGGAGCTGAAGAGGGTCCTTTATGACCCCTTTCTGCCCCCGCTGAGACTCAGCACAGGGGGAGAGAAGGTAAGGGGCCTGGAGGGCGGGGTTACCGAATCCACTGGGGCTGGGCCTGAGTGGAGGTGGGGGGGCAGGGCTTTCAGTTGGGAAGCTGGCCTTGGGAAGGAGGCCTACAACACAACGGGTGGAGAGGAGGCTACTTATACTCCACAGCGGATCACCAATTGTTCCCTCCTCAAACATGGCTCCTAGTCTTCCCATCTCTTAGAATCAGTGGTAAAACAGACTCAGTGTGCCAGGCGCTGTTTTCAAACTTGATAAATCCTCTAATTTTCACAACAACCCCATGAAATAGGTACAATTATTATCCTTATTTTATGGGTGCAGAAACTGAGGCACGGAGAGGTTAAGTTACTTACCCGAGGTCAAACACCTAGAGAGTGCCAGGGCTGGGATTCAAAGCTAGCAGTGTGGTCCCAGAATCCATGCGTCTGCCCGCTTTGCGATACCATTTGGCCGCGCCCCGCGGCATGTGGGATCTTGCTTCCGCCACCAGGGATCGAACCTGCACCCCCTGCACTGGAAGCGCAGAGTCTTAACCACTGGACCACCAGGGAAGTCCCGCAATACCATTTCTCATAAGAGGTGGCACTACCGTTCACTCAGCCAAAAGTCTCAGAGCTATTCCCCATCTCATTTCCTCTCTCACTCCCATTTCCCATCCATGTCCTTTCTAGTCTCCTTGCTAAACAGCATTTCACTTCTTGTCCCTCCACTGCTCCCACCATCATCTTGCACCTGGACTGGTGCCATTGCCTCCTTGCTGGCCCGCTTCTCTGCCTCCTGCAATCCATTCTCCATCCCACAGCTAGAGAGATGTTTAAAAACACAAACCAGATCATACCACTCTCTCCTACTCAAAATCCTTCTATTAGGACAAGTAATAACAGCACACACTTACACAGTACTTAGCACGTGCCTGGCACTGTGCCAAGTGTGTTACATACATTCAATTATTTAAATAAAAATACAAAATACCCCATCATTGCCCACAAGGCTGTGCACCATCTGGCTCCCATCACCACTCTCTCCTTTGCTCACTGGGCTCTGGTCCCACTGGCTTCTTCACTGTCACTAAAATAGGCCATCTCAGGGCTTTGCACTGACTGTTCTCCCTTCTGGAATGCCCTTCTCCCTGCTCCTTGCAACTAACCCCTCCTTATCCTTCAGGTCTCCATTCAAATGTCACTTCCTCATGGAAGCCTTTCTTGACACCCCACCCCCATCCCAATCTATGGGTCGTCCCCCCCTTTTTTTGGCTGTGCTGCTTGCAGGATCTCAGTTCCCCGAGCAGGGATTGAACCCAAACCCTGGCAGTGAAAGCGCAGAGTCCTAACCACTAGACTGCCAAGGAATTCCCTGGGTGTCCTATTATACTTTATCAGAACTCCCAGTTCTCCCCAGTGTGAGCATAGGATGTAATTAACTAAGCATTTACTTATATGATTCAGAATTTATTGTCTGCCTCTCCTCCACTGGAGCAGAAGCTCCATGAGGCCCAGAATTTTTGTCTACTTGCTCATTGCTCTCTTCCTGGCATCCATGGCACATAGTAGCAGCTCAATAAATATTTGTCAATTAAATTCACCACTATTGAGCACCTACCATGGACCAGCCCAGAGTCTGGAAAGACATTAGTGTTCAGACTATGCTGAATGATTAAATGTTTGTTGGCAGAGGGAAATGTACGAATGGAAAACAGTAGGGAAAAGGTCTTCTCTCTGCATCCCTGTGAAGGCCTCCACCTCTCCCACAGCTCCGGGGAACCCTGTACAACACCGGTCGCCATGTCTCCTTCCTGCCTGCACCCCGGCCTGTGGTCAATGTGTCTGGGGGGCCCCTCCTTTATAGCCACCGACTCAGTGAACTGCGGCTGCTATTTGGAGCGCGTGATGGAGCTGGCTCTGAACACCAGATCAACCACCAGGGTTTCTCTGCTGAGGTGATGCCTGTTAACCTCTGACCCTCGACCTTCACCCTGAGTCGACCCAGTTCCTCCCACCTCACCCTCCTCTTAATGCCTCATCCCATCCTCCTCCACAGAACTACCCCCGCAACCCTGAACACTAATCCTTAACCTGACTTGGGACCCCAAAGGCCCAGAGCTGCACCCATTGCCCATTCTGTCCCCCCTGTCTGCCAGGGGACCCCACTCTCTGTGCTCCCCTCGCAGGTGCAGCTCATCCACTTCAACCAAGAACTCTACGGGAACCTCAGCGCCGCCTCCCGGGGCCCCAATGGCCTGGCCATTCTCAGCCTCTTTGTCAATGTGAGCCCAGGCAAGATTCGGGAGGGAGGGGCTGGAAACTGGGGTCTGAGAAGAGGGAGGCTGGAAGGCCCCAGACTCCGGGGTCCTAGGGGAGGAAGGAGTTGGGGGCTTGGACTTCCGGGTTCCTATCTCCTCACCTCATACCTCCACACAGGTGGCTGGTAGCTCAAACCCATTCCTTAGCCGCCTCCTTAACCGGGACACCATCACCCGCATCTCCTACAAGAGTAAGTCCCTGGGCATTGGAGGGTGGAGAGGGTGGGGCTGGGGTGTGCACATAGGGGAGTTCAGCAGGGGCACCCCTCTTCACTCCGACCTGATATTCCCGCAGATGATGCCTACTTTCTTCAAGACCTGAGCCTGGAGCTCCTGTTCCCCGAATCCTTTGGCTTCATCACCTATCAAGGCTCTCTCAGCACCCCACCCTGCTCGGAGACTGTTACCTGGATCCTCATTGACAGGGCCCTAAATATCACCTCCCTCCAGGTGACCCTGGCAGCCCATTGCGCCCTCCCTGCCACCCCCAACCCGTTCCTTGGCCTGGGTGTCCCCTTGCCTCACCTACCCTCCTACCCCCGGTTGACAGGGAACTGGAGGGGATTCGAGAGTCTGACAACCCTGGAGCATCTGGTGGGGGCTGAGCAAGACCCCGCCCACCCGCTCTCGGGGGCAGGGCTTCCTGCGTGACGTCACCAGAACCATTCATTATTCACTCCCAGTTTCCCACCCCGCTTCCACGGCAGATGCACTCCCTGAGACTCCTGAGCCAGAATCCTCCGTCCCAGATCTTCCAGAGCCTCAGCGGTAACGGCCGGCCCCTGCAGCCCTTGGCCCACAGGGCCTTGAGGGGCAACAGGGACCCCCGGCACCCCGAGAGGCGCTGCCGAGGCCCCAACTACCGTCTGCATGGTATGATCCAGTCTGCACCCCCTCCACGTCTTGGTCTAACCCGCCTATGTGTCTCCCCTTGGTGTCTCAATATGATACAGTCCTACCCCCCTCTGCTGCTCTGTATGATCCAGCCTCTTGAGCTCTCACTCGCTCTTTCTCCCTTCCCCCTTTGTGTCAAAGTGGTACAACCCACCTCCCGGTCATAGACCATTGCTGGTCCATGATTTGTCTTCTTCGCTGCTTGCAACTTGGTGTATAACCCGAGCCCCCTGGTTTCCTTATGGTACGATCAAGTACTGGTCCGTGGTGCCTATTACTATGGCTTTCCGAAATGGTACTGCCCGAATCCTTTTCCCTGTTTTCATGTGGTACAACCCACCTCCCTTACTGAGAAACAGCATGGTACAATCCCCTCTCCCCCCCACTGCCTCCTCGTGGTTCAGCCCAGTGATCTAACGTCTACCTCTCTGGCTTCTCAACATGGTACAGCCCATACCCCCCACCCATGAATACCTTCACGTAGTTCCACTAATGCTGAAACCGGATGTCCCTATTCCACCCTCCTGCTGCCTCCCTATGGTTCAGCCCAGTGCAGTATAACCATTTCCCCCAGCTTCTCAACCTGGTACATTCCGGTTCCCCCTTCGCAGCCCTCCCTGTGGTAGAGCCCCGGGCGGCCCACCCACCCACCCCCATCCCCGCCCCCTGCATGCTCCCTTCAGGGTCCATCCTATCGTGCCCTAAACTAACGCCCCCCACCCGTGTCATCTTACAGTGGATGGTACCCCCCATGGTCGCTGAGACTCCCCATCGAGGATTGCGCCTGCCTTTCCCAAGCCTCCCCACAAGGGGGGGAGTCACCCCCAAAACAAAGCTATTAAAGGGACAGAATACTTCCTGTATCTCCGTGGTCTGATTCTAGGGGCGGCGGGGAAATATTTGGGTATTAAAGAATAGCAGCCTTCTTCTAGAAACCAATCTCCGTCTTCCTAAACCCCACTACTCGGTTTTTTGGCTTCCCGTTTCCCGTCATTTGGATTCGCGGCTCCTTTAAGCGGCTCTTCTCCCCTCCCACCCCTTTACCCACCCTCCCCGTCAGGCAGCACGCGCAAAGCCATGTGCTTCCCCCTCCCGTCTGCCTCATTGGCCCAAACTGGGTCACGGTCCCGCCCCCAACACCGTCTCCCATTGGGTGAATGTAGGTCAGGGTCCCGCCTCCCTCCAAAAGGCAAGGTAACTTCACGCACTGAGACCCTCTCTCGCACTCCCAGGACTTGGCGGATCCAGGGGTCCCATTGGCTGTGCGTCTAGAGGGGTCAAGACGCCATTGGCCCGCGCTTTCAGCCGGAGGGAGGCACGCGGCTGGGGTGCAAGGCCGGAGTCTGGCGGGGGCCGAAAGGAGGGGTGCGCTCTGTGGCGTCGGGTGTTTTGGTTTGGCTTTTTTTTTTTTTTCCGCGAAAGAAGTTTGCTTTGGCCACGCCTCAAGGCAGCCGCCTCCTCCTGCCCTCTCCCCGGCCCTCCGCGCACACCTCTTGGTGCAGATTGCAAACCTCCTTCCTAGGAGAGGGCTGCAGATTTTACAAGAGCCAGGCTCACCCACCTTGTAGAAGGAGCGCCTTGTGTCCCCTTGAACCCTCGGTTGCAAAGAGCCGGCCGCCTGATTTGATCAGCCCCTCACCCAGACTGTATGGTCTCCTGGGACCCTCTTGAGTTGCACGTTTCTGCACCGAGGACTGCAAATCCCCGTCGCTCCTAGGATTTGCAGTGTTCTGGATACTGGAGGCTTGCAAGCTACTCTCGCCCGCCCCTGGGCAGACACTCGCCCGAACCACAGGAGTGTGCTGCTGACTGGCAAGCCAGCTGTTCGCCTCTCCATGAACCCGTGAGCCTGCGGGCAGGTGCCGGGCGATGGCGCGGCCCGTGAGCGACAGGACTCCGGCCCCCCTGCTGCTGGGCAGCCCGACCGGGGCCCCCCCTGGCGGGGGAGCGCTGCTTGGGCTGCGGAGCCTTCTGCAGGGGACCAGCAAGCCCAAAGAGCCAGCCAGCTGTGAGTTCTAGCCCCCATCTCGCCCAACTCAGACACCCTACTCCCTTAGTGCCGGGAGGGTCCACAGCTACCTCCTACGTGCCAAGAGTCCATCCTCCCAACCTTTAGCTACCCAAATATTATACTTAGGTGTTTAGGCCCCTAGATCCCTCAGCACCCAGGACCCAAAAGTACCGGTTCTCATGCCTGTCCACTCCCAGGATTCAAGACTCTAGGCCCCAGCCCCCTCTTCCTTTTGGTTCCGAGAGTCTGGACCCCTGGGGTCCAGGGAGAAGGGAGGGGGGTGTGTCGGATGCTCACACGGTTGTTACACGGGCTTGGGCGGGGCCTCCTGGGGTCACATGGAGTCTAGGGATGAGGAATGTGCCCCAGGAATAGAGCCCCTTCCTGCCCCTTATTGTGTGGGGGCAGGGAAGAGGGGGTACAGTGCGCAGAGAGTGGGGGGGTTGTAGATTACAGAGGAATTAACAGAGCTGTCATTTTTAAAATCTCTCCTGCCCAACCCTCCACCTACCTCTGTCTGAACTTCCATCCCCCTTCTGTGTGTCTATCCCTTCCTGGGTCTCTGTCCCCATCTCTCTCTTTGCGTCGCTGTCCTCCCCTCTTTTTGAGTCTCCCTTCCTCTCTATCCCTTTCTCGGTCCGCCACCCCCGTCTCTTGTCTATTCTCTCTGGGTCTCTCTCCCTCTCTGAGCCTCTGTCCCTTCCTCTCTCTGGGTCTTTGCCCTACCTCCCGGGTCTCTCCCCCACTTCCCTCCTGCCCCCCCCTCTGGATCTCTGCGGTGTGGGGCTCCATCCCCTCGTTCCTCGTGTCTCTCTCCTCTCGGAGTCGCTTCTTCATCTCCGTCTTTCTCCTCCTCCCCACCCTGCCCGCTTTCCCTGGCCCGCAGGTCTGCTGAAGGAAAAGGAGCGCAAGGCGGCCCCGCCGGCAGCCACGGTCCCCGGGCCGGGCCTGGAGCCAGCGGGACCTGCGGATGCCTCAGCTGGGGCGGTAGTGGGCGGCGGGTCCCCACGGGGACGCCCTGGGGCTGCGCCCGGCCCGGGTCTGTTGGCGCCGCTGCTGTGGGAGCGGACGCTGCCGTTCGGCGACGTGGAGTACGTGGACCTGGACGCCTTCCTGCTGGAGCATGGGCTCCCTCCCAGCCCGCCGCCCCCCGGCGGCCCGTCGCCAGCGCCCTCGCCCGTGCGCACACCTGCACCCTCCCCAGGGCCCGGCTCCTGCGGCTCGGCTTCCCCTCGCTCCTCGCCCGGGCACGCCCCCGCCCGGGCTGCCCTCGGGGCCGCCGGCGGCCACCGCGCAGGTGCGACGGCTAGGGCGGGGCAGGGCCCTGGTTGGGCGGGGCTTGGACTCCAGAGGGCGGGGTTGTGAGAATCTGGGGGTCAGGACGGTGGGACTGGGGCTGCATGCCCGAATTCCGGGTCCCCTAATTGGGAGATGTCGGGAGAGGAGTCCGGATTCTGTGTCCCCTAATGGATCAGGAACTGCGTATCCTGGACCTATAGGAGATGAGGGACTTGGGACCCCAAGTTCCAGGAAGCCTGCCCAGTGGTGAGGTCGTGTGAATTTTACGTGGGACATGAGGACAGAGGCTCTGGATACTCGAGGAGTAGGGATTGGGGTCCCAGGACAGTGGAGTTATTTACTGGGGAGTGGACTGCACCCCAGAATCTGGACCCGGAAGCGGTGGAACTGGGGTAGGACCGGAAATCCTAGGCCCTCTACGAGGGAGGAAGACGAGGGCCGGACACAAACTTCTGTTTCCCCAGGACAAAAGGGACTGGCAGCCCTGCCTCCTCGGCCCCCCCATCCCAGTGGAGAGGGGTTGGCGCCCCGGGTCCCGGAGTCCTTCAGAAGGGACCTTCATCCTGGGTCTTCCATTGGGGCAAGGACCGAGCTTTCTATATTCCTGGGGTAGGGGCTTGGGGTCCCAGAATCGTGTATATCCTAGTGGCGAGGACGTTTGGGGCCTGAGAATATCGAGGGGGTCGGTTCTCGAGTGTTCCCTAGAGAGCAGAGAGGTCTGGATCCTTGGCGGTTGAAAGGTTCGAGCTGGGAGACCCCAGGGAGCAAGAGGAAAGGTGTGCTCCATCTGGCACCTTGGGGTAGCCAGGGGTGGACTGCAGGTTGGGGATTCCTGGACACACCTGCTCCTGGTCCGACCTCCGGGCAGGACCAGGGCCCTCCCCTTCCCAGTCGCACATTCCCGCGCCACGTGAGTCCTCTCCTCCCTCCTCCGTGCTTCGTGCTTCGCGCACGCGCGGTCACGCGGGAGGGGGCGGGACTGGGGAACAGGAGGGCGCCCGTGGCGGCAGGGGGGCGGGGCGGGAAAGCAGGCGCCAGCACGTGACTCGGCCCTGAACCTGTGTCCTCGGTTGGCCCCAGCTGGCTCTCTCTTAAAGGTACAGGCCTCTCTTACGCTTGAACCAACCTGGAACCTCAGAGCCCTTTATGCTTCTTGTCCCTAATTCTTTGGACTTAGCAGCTCTTAAGGAGCTAACCTGAGGTCTTTTCGGTGCATTAAATTCCTTTTCTCTGAACAGCGGGGGGTCTAGGCTTTGGTTGGGGATTCAGTTAAGAAGCGTAGGACTATAGGGAAGGAAGCTAACACTGTAACTCTGAAGTCCTGAGGTTTTAGAAGCAATAATTCAGGTTCCTGTGTTACTTAGGGCAAGTCACGTATGATTGGGCCTCAGTTTTCCTGTGTGTAAAAGTGGAGCTGGTTTCATGATTTCTAAGCATCTTTGTGGCTTAAGGAACCTTCATATTTTATATCAGGGAGGTTGATCCCTGGCAGGCTTTACGTTAAACCCCATAAGGGCCTTCCTTGTGGTGGATATGATACCTGAGCAGGGGGTAGCCTCTGGGAACCCCCTCCCCAAAATAAATACACACTCAGGTGGTACATTCTATTTCCCCAAGGCCTGACCTCTCGGGACACACCCAGCCCTGTGGACCCAGACACGGTGGAGGTGCTGATGACCTTTGAACCTGACCCAGCTGATTTAGCCCTGTCAAGTATTCCCGGCCATGAGACCTTTGACCCTCGGAGACATCGCTTCTCAGAGGAGGAACTTAAGCCCCAGCCAATCATGAAGAAGGCACGGAAGATCCAGGTGCCAGAGGAGCAGAAGGTGAGCATTGCTGGGTGTAGGACGCAGGCTTCGTGGGTGCTGGCTCCGCAGCCAGGGATGGCCCTTTCTTTAGTCAGACCTGGGTTTCTCACTTGGGATTAGCTCACATTCTCCTAACCTACAGCTAAGGACCAGTCCTCCTTGGCCAGGGGCTGCACAAGGACAGAGGTTTGGGCTTGAGATTTGTGAAAACCGTATCGTTGTGGGATTCAGACTCAGCGAGCACTGCTGGGACAGTTTTACAGGCTTGGAGCTTCTCCTGTCGGTTGGACCCAGCACCCTCATTGGGGCAGGCTTCAGGCTCTACCAGGCCCAGTTGCTAAGGATAGCATCCTTTAGGAATGTGGTATCAGCTTGTTTCTTCTGAGCAGCCAGCTAGGCAGGGGTTGGTCCTTGAATCTCTGAGCTGGGGCATCCTTCAGGGCAACTGCATCTGCCTAGGATGAAGCTTTGCCAGCCCCTCTAGGCCTTGTTTTCTGGACTCACTGTTAAGAGGCCTCAGGTTCTCATTAGCGGCCAGGGCCACATTCTGATTTGGGGTGCTTTGGGCAGTGACTGCATCTCTCTAGCATTCTGTCTTTGTCAGTCCTGGGTTTTTCCCTAACAAGAAGTACCTGGGCTTGTCTCACAAGACTTTGGCATGTCCTTGTGTAAGACACAACTACTTGAAGTAGTGAGTGCTGGCCTGTAAACCAAATCTAGACCAGTGGTTTCTCTTGCCATGAGGCCTTGTTGCTAGGGGGTGGGTTTACCCTAGCTAGCAGGGACTAGGCTTTAATGAAATGGGGATGGAGGGGCATCTTTCAGAGCTCTGGGTCGTCCTTGTACTAAGGAGTGGTCCTCCTCCACAGCCAAATTCCAGGACTGGAGAACTCTAAGCATAATGGTGTGGGGAGGTCTCAGGATAGGCCCATTTGCAACCAGGGACTGTTGGGGAGGAGGCAGCTCCCTGGCCTCTATTCAAAGCCAGTGGGTCAGAGACTGGCTGTGGTCACTGGGACCACTTACACCTCACTTTTGTTTGCTAATGAGGGGTGAGGTTGCCTTGGCAGCAAGGTCAGAAGGGCCCAGCTCTGAGAGGATTTTACGGGACACCAAACCCCATCACTAGGGAACCTAGGCTTTCCTTAGCAACCAGGATCTGGAAAGGTGATGTATAGGGCAGTGCTTTTCAATGGGAGAAGTCTTCAGACCCTGAAGGTCTTGTTGCTAGGGAACAAGAATCCTTAGCAAACCAGGAGCTAACTGCAGGCCTTTTGTCAAGTGAGAAGAGCTGGGCCTCCTCTGCACAGTGGAGACTTGAAGCTCAGTTGCTTGGGGTGGGAAGCTATCTCACGCCTTAGCTGTTGCTAGGGGCCTGCTGTCCATAGCAGCCGGGGCCCTAGAAGGCCAGATCCTTGGGTACCCATGCAGGGGAGATCGGGTATCCTCTAGGCCCCACTGCTGGGTGAGAAGCAGCCCGGGGTGGGGGTGGGGGGTAGGTTTCTTAGGTGCACTCTGGTCCTTGAAGTCAGAAGCAAAGCTGCTCCTCCCTTCTCTCGCTGGGCCGGGGCCCCTCTGGACCTCAGTGCTTTCCCACCCATCCAGGATGAGAAGTATTGGAGCCGGCGGTACAAGAATAACGAGGCAGCCAAGCGGTCCCGCGACGCCCGGAGGCTCAAGGAGAACCAGATATCGGTGCGGGCGGCCTTCCTGGAGAAGGAGAACGCCCTGCTACGGCAGGAGGTGGTGGCCGTGCGCCAGGAGCTGTCCCACTACCGCGCCGTGCTGTCCCGCTACCAGGCCCAGCACGGAGCCCTGTGAGGCCGCCCCCACCCCAACAGGTGGAGCTCTCCTCCGCCTCACTCAGACTTGCGCCCTGACGCCCTCTTCCCTCCCCGCCCTGTGGCCCACGGGCCGGCCAGCTGGGTGCCCCAGGGATGTGATGATGCAGATAAATACATTTATATTTTTAAGAAAAAGTGAGCCTCCCCGCTCCCTCGCGGGGGCGGGGAAGGTCCTCAGTGTGTGCCCCCCGGCACGTCGGGGACCCCATCCTCCCACCGCCTCCGTTAACACGATCCTGAATAAATCTTGAGAACCCCAGAGCCAGCTGTCGTGGGGGAGGAGGCAGCTCCCTGGCCCCAGTTCAAGGCCAGCGGGTCACGCTGGCCGCAGTCCATGGGCAGGTCTGGGCTTCGGTCCATAAAAGGCAGGAGCTGCTGGAAGTGCCTAGAGTCTGTTCCCTCCCACGGGTTGCTGGATGGAGGAAGGGGCGAGGGCCTGAGAGGAATGAAGCCACTACCTTTATTGCATAGACCTTTTCAATTGCTTTGAAGATTGGGGCTGGGGGACGCACAGAAGACGGAGGAAACGAACTTCCCCGCCCCCACCCACGGGGGGAGGGACATTAGTGCAAATCGGAGCGCCGCCCGGGGAACTTGCCCCTCCTGGGCTGATTGGCCAGCTTGGTGGAGACACCGGAGTAGACGGGGCCGGTTATCTAAGGCCTCCCCAGCCCGTACATTCCAGGTCACGTCACTGGACTACGCGTTAAGACAGGCTCCGCCCTCAGCCGACCTGGCTTTCTACGAGCCGTTCTCGAGGGTCTGGAGTGAACCCGCCCTCGTTGATCAGGCACTACCCTTGGGGCGAGCCCATTTCTCCGTGACCGTCAGGACCCCAACCCCCGGAATTCAGGACATCCTCCAGCATCACCTCTGGTCCCCTAGGGTAGGGCGCAATCCTGAGACCAGGCAGGACCACTGTAGCCTCCGCCCTGACTCTAGCAGCCACACCACGACCCCTAGCTCAGGCTCCGCCCCCTCAGGAATGTAAGCCCCGCTCCGGGCGAGTTCCAAGCTTGGTTGGAGTTAAGGCTCCCGCCCAGGGCAGCCTGAAGGACCCGTGAGCAGAGTACCGAGGCCGGGATGCACCTGCGCCTGTAATGGCCCATACTCCACCTGCTCCCCGTCCACCGTGAGCACGCCGCGGGGCGTGAGCGGCTCAAGGCGGAAGGCACGAGCCGCAGCGTAGCCCAGCTGCGGACAGCCCAGGCTGAAGTGGCTACCGCGCTCCATGGCCAGAAACAGGCGCAGGAGCGCCGCCCGTGAGATGCCACCGCGCACCCAGCACAGGTGCACCAGGCCGTCGTCAAAGCGCGCGTGGGGCGCTGCCACTAGGTCAGCCCCCAGGTGACTGGGTGAGATGGCCAAAATAAGCACAAAGTCCCCCTCCATTGTCACCCAGCCTGGGGGTAGTGGAGCGCCTAGAGGAGGGAGCAGGTGGTCAGGTGGGCCCCCAGCAGAGATGGCTACCCGGGCATCAGGGGTGGGAGGTGGGAGCCCAGAGGATGCTGGCATTTCTGAGGCCCCCTCGGTGATGGGTGAGAGTTGAGCTGCCTTGGGGGAGCCAGGCGGCGAGGGCAGCAGTGGGTCTGGGGACAGTGGAGCATCCCCGGCCCCACCCCAGTCCCCAGCCAGCTCTGGGCCCCCACCGTTGAGGGACAGGATGGGCAGGGGTTCAGGTGAGCCAGGGGAGGTCAGGGCAGGCTGAGGCAGGGGCAGGGGCAGGTCAGACACTGAGCGGTGCAGGGGTGAGTGGGCCACGGGTGGAGCTGGGCCGGGGGCTAGGGTCAGCTCTGACTTGGCACGTGGCAGGCCATGGGCAGGGGCGGGTGAGGCAGGCTCCACCGTGGCAGGGAGGTAGGAGAGGCGGCCGCGGTAGGTGTGCAGTGTGGCGAGGCCCAGGACCGTGCCCAGCGTGAAGCGAGCACTGCCCAGGGCCCTGAAACGCTCGCTCTGGATGTCCACATCTGACACAAAGCCCCAGGCCACAGACAGGAAGGAGAAACAGCGGGAGCCGGAGGCCAGAGTGACGGAGAGCAGGTCCAGCGGGTGGCTGCCACCCCGGCAGAGCAGCAAGGAGCAGTTGAGCAGCAGGTCAATGCCCAGGGCCGGCTCAAACCTTCACAGTCAGACATGGACGGATACGGTGGGAAAGAGCAAACAGGCTGGGTGAGATACACAGTGCCAGGCGGGGAGGAGAAACACACAGACGGGTGGGGCAGCAGACAATGGGGAGAGGAGGCCGGGCATGTCCTGGGGCCTGCCCGCAGCCATTTGGCCACCTCCAGACGGACTCTTCTTACTGAGCCAGGTTCCCTGTCAGTTCTTTCATTCCATAAGCATTCACTGAGTGCCTCCTGTGTGCCAGGCACAGTTCTAGGCACTAGGGAGACAGCTAGGAACAAGACAGGCAAAAATGTCTGGGGGGTGTGGGGAGCATCCCTCAGCCAGACTGACCTGGCTGAGGGGAAGATGTGGCGCAGATGTACCAGGTCCCTGTTATCCCAGGAGGGCTCCTCCCACCTACCCCCCGTGCTGGTTCACGGCTCCTGCCAGTGCGTTGCCCGAGCCACAGGGAAGGATGCCCACGGGGGTCTTCACGGCCTCTTCCCAGTCGGGGCGTTCTAGGAGTCCATTCAGTACCTGGAGGGTGGGAGACCAGACACCTGCGTGTTGGCCCTGGCCTCCGCAGTCCCGCAGGGCTCAGGCTTGGGGCAGGGTGGTCCTACCCTACCTCATACAGCAGCCCATCTCCGGAGACGGTGACGATGCCATCCCACTCGCTCAGGCTCAACCCCTGGACCAGCTCCCGGGCATGGTTATGTCGTTCTAAGGTGGGGAACCAGGAAGTGAGGCAGGCTGTTCCACCCCTGACCCACCACCACTCCCCAGGACTCAAGAGTCCTAGCCCCCAGCTCCCGCCTCTATCATGACACTGCCCTTACCTGTCTGGATGAGGTTGAAGGACAGCCCCGCTTCAGAGATCATGGGCAGCACATGGTTCTTACACCACTGCCAGGCCAGGCCCCGCCCCCCAAAGGGATTGACCAATAGGAGCAATCGGGGAGGCCTTGGCAGAAGGTCGGGGGTGATTTCTGCAGAGAGACGAGAAGGAGTCTACAGAGGTCAGGGCACCAAGCCCCTCACCTCAGAAACAGTAACTGCAAATAGCCTCCAGTGGAGGTGGTGGAGGGCTGGCATCAAAACCTGCTGGGAGTTGAAAGTTATTTTCTCCCCGGCCTCACCAGCTCAGGCCCAGGTGTACAGCCCGCCCCCCTCCCAGGTGCTGAGACAAAGGCAGGGATCCGGTGTCTAATCCCAGAGCCCTTTGGACTCACTGGGTGTGGGGGGGGGAGAGCTGTGGTTTCCACCTTCCACACCCCCAAACACCTGGAACCCAGGAACAGGTTACTCCACTGTGAGGGCCTCACCCCCAGCCAGCCAGGACCAAGGAAGGCCCGCCGGCTGGGGACCCTGGAACCTTTACCTTCCTGTGCCAACTGAGTACCCTAGGTGGGGGCCTCTGCCTGAAAGCCTCCTCTGAATCCCCACAGCTGGATTACATGCCACCTCTGGGCTCCTGAGACGCCCCAGGGGACCTCTGCGAGTGCCTGTCATCCAGGGTGGTGACTGAGCATATCTCACTTGGCTGCTCTCACCAGCCCGGGAGCCTCTGACTCATCTGTGGTCAGGACCCATGAAAGGGGGGAGGGGACAGAGACAGAAATCTCATGAGAGCAGCAGACCCAAATCCTTCTCTGCCTGGGATTTTGCCTTCTGTGCTCATCCCTGTCTGTGCATCACTCTTTCAGTATGAACCCAGAGAGACACATCACACAGACAGACACACAGAAAAGTAGAGACAGAGATGCCCACAGAGATGCCGCAGAGGGAGATCTGCGGAGACACCAAGGTGGCCTTAGGACAGAGAGGCCGCCCAGTGCCTCACCCCCGTCCCCAGGTAGTGGTAGTCCGCGGAGCAGACACGTGAGGGCAGTGGCCCAGCGCTGGGCCTCAGCACGGTTCTCCTCGTAGGTGGCCGCCCCGTCGGCCCGGAAGGTGCGTGCAGCTCTGCGCCGGCCCCCACGCCGGCCCCTCGGGTAGGTGTAGATGCAGAAGTAGGCTGCTGAGTCCGAGGGGCTTCGGCTCCGCAGGGTGCAGCAGCCTGAGACCTCAGCCAGCAGGACCAGGCCACCCCGGGGCCGGGCTTCAGGCTTTGGCCGCAGCCGTTGTATGTGCAGGGCTTGTGGTGTGAGAGTGAGGGCGAAGCGTGGGCCTCGGGCTGGGTAGGAGCCAAACTCGCCATGCAGGAGTGGGGTGCTGGGGGTCAATGGCAGTGGCGGTGGGGGGGCCATGGCCTTGACCCTGTCCAGGGCGCTCCTAGGCCTGTGGCCCCAGCTCCAGGTCAGCTCCTGCTCTGGCCTCTGTGGGGAGGAAGGAGGGTAGGAGTCAGAGTCCAGGACCCCCATGGTGGGCAGAGGGAAGCAGGGGCAGGGCCTGTGGATAAGAGGAGACAATGAGGGGTCCTGACAGGCAAGATGGGAGCACCAGACAGGCCCAGACAAAGTGTGGGAACACTGAGGACGCAGGGCAGAGGTCAGCTGGCCAGGAAGGCCAGCATCCTGGAGGGTCCACACCCAGGCATGCAAATATTCATTCCTTTATTCCCCAAATATTTATTCAGTAGTATGTGCCAATCATGGTGCCAGGCCCAGCAAACACAGCAGGGAATAAAACAGACAAAAATCCCTGCCTTCGTGGAGTTTATATTCCAATCAGAAGACAGGAAAACAAGATAGACATAAAATACATATTGTGTTGGATGACAATTAAGGACTTTGGAGAAAAATAATGCAAAGGAGAGAGATCAGGATGGTGGAGACATATAAATAGACATACAAAGGTAGAGAAAAACACAACAGAACACACACACACACAAACACCCCCACACACCTACACACAGTCAACTCCAGATGGAGAAAGTAACAAGGAAGAGGCACTCAGACACAAAGAAAAAGGTCTGAGAGCCAGAGAAACACTGAGAGGAGACAAACAGCTTCAGTGAGATGAAACCTAATATAATGAAAGATATTTAGGGAGCAGAGTGAGAGTTTAGGGGCTCCAGAGGCCCTCTGAGAGTCAGACAACAGAGTTAGGAGAGAAAGAGCAGACAGGAGAGGCAAGAGGTAGGGGATGTAGTAGCTGGAGACACTGAGAAAGGGGTGTGACATGGAGCAACTAAGGGGTCAGAGAGGTAGAGGAGCCACATGCAGGCACCTGCAAGGGACAGGAGCCAAGAGCTGGACCTCAAGCACTGACCTGGGTGTCTGGCCGCCTGCTCTCCAGGGAGAGAGTGGGAGCTGGGCCTGAGGTCCCCTCCCCCTGCCCTCTGCCCAGTTTCTGCCTCCTCCTTCCAGCTCACCTTTGTTCCCCACTGCCCCGCCCACCCAGTCACCTATCAGTTCTGCCCCTCACCTTCCCCAGGCGCAGAACTGCCCCAGACACACCCCCATCTGTGGACTCACTCTCAGGAGCCACCTCTGCCCCCTACCCTGGGCAGCTCTTCAAGCCCCACCCCTAAACTTGCATTGACTCCCCCCCCCACTTAGAGCCCTAGATCTCCCCCAGTTCTGGGGCCTGCGCCTTGGTCCCTAGGTCCCCAGGTCTCTGGCCTGGTCTCCATTCTCTCCACCCTCCATGTACCCCAGACCAGGGCCTGGGTCTCCATCCATAGGTCCCCCCAATCCATAAGCCTGAGTCTCTGTCTCCGGTTCCCCGGGTCCCGGCCCTCCATCCCCACCCCAGTTCCAGACCTGGGTTTTCATTCCTGGATCCCTCAGTCCTGGTTCTGGCTCTCCATCTCCATCCCACACCCCTAGTACCCAAGTCCCGGGCCTGCGTATCTGTTCCTCTTGCTCCCTCAGTCGTCCTGACTCGGGTCCCTGTCCCGACACCCCAGACCCTCCTCACACGCCGGATCCTCCTCCAGGCGGCCACTCAAGTCAGCACCAACTGCCCCCCATCAGACCCAAGGGTGGGGGGGAGGGTGTGCATCCGCTCAGCCAATGGCCGCGCGGCCGGCCTAAGTTGCACCAATAAGAGCGTTCGGGGGCGGGGCCAGCAGGCTCGCGAGCTTGGCGCAGGGGCCTGCCGCGGGAGAGCGGGAGAACTGGGCGGGGTAGCGCGCTTCGCGAGATCAGCCGCCATTGTAGGTGAGGGCACACGCGCAGCAGAGGCGGCTTCACGGAAGCATGGCCAGAGCCCCTGTCGCCATCTTTGTTGAGGGCAAGTGGGCTTCTCCCATCCTTTGACTTTATAAAGAGAAGGGGCAAGGGGGAGAAGGTCTTTAACTGCAGATAGAGAATGACCCTAACACAGTTAACAAAGACCCAGAGATATGCAAAAACAGTAAAAGGGAACAGTGAACCAGAGTCAGAGGCAATAAGAGACTTGAAGAGAGAGTGTTGTCTCTTTTTCAGACAGTTACAGAGAGTCAGAGAGATAGACATAAAGAAAAGCAGAGATACAAAGAGACAAAGACAATGGAATTAAGAATGTGCAAGGTGGGCTTCCCTGGTGGCGCAGTGGTTAAGAATCCGCCTGCCAATGCAGGGGACATGGGTTCGAGCCATGGGTTCTACATGCCTCGCGGCAACTAGAGAAAGCCCACGGAACGAAGACCCAACGCAGCCAAAAATAATAAATAAATAAAATAAATAATAGATTTTTAAAAATGTGCAAGGTAAGGACATAAGAAAACCCAGAAAATGATGGACACAGCGAGACATGGGGACAGACACTTTCAGAATGAAAACCAGGGAGGAGAGGCTCATTAATTCACAAACTATTTACGTTGGGCACAAGCTAGCGTGGGGGCAGCATGACATAAATATCTGCCCAGTGAATGACCCAGTTACACGGTAAGACGGAGACTCAGGAGAGAGACTGGGAGTATCTGAGAGAGACCTCTAGGTCAGGGGTGAAGGACAGAGAGAATATTAGAGGCTGAGAGGAACTGAAGCCAAGAGACAGAAAGCAAAGATGTTGACAGAGATACAGAGAGGCAAAGACACGATGAAATTGAAAGAAATCATGGCAAGAATAATATCAGGTGACCAATCAATGTACCTAGTGTTCAACTGAGGACAACAACAGCACCAGATAACATGTGCCAAAAAGTAACCCGGAGAGAGGGACAGAAACCCAGAAAGATGGAGAGACAGGGAAACACAGTGCGTGTGCTTAGGGCTCCAGGGGAAAGAAAGACAGATACAGTAATCAAAGAGGCCGGGACTCAAAGACCAAGGAACAGGGTCAAGGAGGAGAGAAGGAAACTGTGTTCCATCGTATGGTGATCTGGACTTTCAGATGGACACTTACCTGGTCCTGCTGCTCCTCTGCTTCAAGGTGTCCATTCATCTGCAGGCCCTCTGCTGTGTTATCACATCAGTAAGACCCTGGCCCTGGGTCGGAGGCCATGGGAAGGTGGTATGGACAAGGAGTCAGGCCTCATGGTGCAGGCCTGGCCTGTAGGAGCATGAAGGGCAGAGGAAAGGAGGCCAAGCTAGCAGTGCTGCAGGGCTTCCACGAAAACAAGTGGACAAGTCAGCTTCATCACTGCCCCAACCAGTCCATCTGGTCCCATCCAGTAAAGGCTAATAACAGCAATAGACGCCCCTTTTTGCAGATAAGGAAAGTAAGGCACAGAGAAGTTACACGACTTGCCCCAAATCACAGAGAGGTTGCCCAAGGTCACACCATTAGTAAGTAGCAAAGCCAAGAATTGAATTCGGTTACAGATGGTATCACCATCTTTCTGTCTCTTCTCCTCCTTGGATCTCTACCTTCCCTCTCTTTCTAGGTCTTCTAACTCCCCGGGTCACCATTTCGCCACCCTTGGTCTCTTTCCACTCCCCTTCTGGGTCTCCATTCCTCCTCCTCTTTGAATCTCTGTCTCCCTCTGAGTCTCTCCTCCCCTCTCTTTCAGGAGTTTTTTACTCATCCCTCTCTCCACCCCATCCCCCAAGCCCCGGGGGCCTCAGTTTGCCTCCTCTGTGCTCCAGTACCTTGCACGTCCCTCAAACCGAACCCGCTGGGCCACTTGAATCTCTCGGCTGGGAAAAGCAGCCTCCAGGTAGCAGGGGCTGAGTAGGGTTCAGGGAAGGGCCATCTGGGGGCAGAGGGAGAAGCTGAACCTAAAAGGTGGAAATACAGAATGCCATAGACTGGGCTGCATCAAGAAGATCTCGGATTAGACCTCAAGTAAGACTTCCCGAGCTGCGGCCGAAGCTGGGAAGCGCAGCACGAGATAAGGCAGATGTGAGCCTGATAAGGAAACGCCCAAAGCCTGAGGTCAGAGGTTTCCCGAGGTCCCGACTAGCCCCGCCAGCCCCGCCTCCTCACCTCCAATACTCGGCCCTCTAGGTCCTCCGGGAGCCACAGAGAGGCCTTCGGCGTCGGGCCAGAGCGTCACCGCACGACACGTCTTCCTAGCTCCGCGCGACATCTCTCTGGCTCCGAGATCCCCTTCTGCCGGAAGACTATCAAGAACAGGGACTGGATAGGGCCAGAGAGGCCTCCGACGTGCTGGCCCTTCCCTCCTTGGCGTAGCGCTTGTTCCCCTTTAGATGTTCCTCCACCCAATTCCGGAATCGCCCATCTAGCTGGTCCTCCGATTCACCATAGAGAGACATGAGTCAAGGTAGAGCGCCGCGTCGCGCCCGTGTGACGTCACGTAGGCGCCACTCGCTGAAGGCTTTCCCCGCCCATCCTAGTTCTGTTCTCTCTTTCCGGACCTGGCTAAGGAGGAGGCGCCATCATGGTGAGCGCGTTTTGCGGCGTTCGGGGCTTGATCATCCGCTGCCATCCGCCGCGGTCTCGCGCTGGGGACGTTCCACAGTGAGGCAGGGGTTCCGGGGTGTTCGAAGGAGGCGACTCCCGCTGTGGGGAGCTATTTTGGGAGCCCGAAGACCAGGAATGGGCGTTCTCAATCTCCCGCCCCTCCCATAATTCTGTATTATAGGTCCTATCGAATAGATGATCAAATCGAGGGGCAAGGAGGTTAAGTAATATGACCGGGGTCACAGTGCCAGTAAGTGGCGGAGCCAGGATTCGGACCCAGGCGCTGCTCCCACAGCCACTCTTGCCTGTGCTGTCCCTGGATCCGTCACTCCCCAGCCTGAAAAGCTGGGTTCTGGGGCGGGGTGGGGGGGTGTCAAGCGTCCGGTGCCCTAGTGTGGGGGCCAGGCAGGCTTCCGTTCGAGTCTCAGTTCCCTACCCACCGTATCATCATTCCTGTGCGCAGAAAGCATCTGTTAATTGGAGACCCAGTAATTATGCCTCAAAGATGTGAGTTCGAGAAGAAATAAGTCAAAGGAAGTGCTCACCACGGGTCCCTACATACATTAAGTGCTGGATAAATGAGAACAATTAATAATTAGGTAGTTCTTTATAACTCATGACACAGCCTGAAAAACTTGGAGGAAAGCAGGCAGGGGATGTAGTGGAAATCGTGGGCTCCCTTCAGTTTTAGCACTACTGTGGGAAACGATACTTCATAAAGAGGTCGTTCTAGGGTTGGTCTGTGCAGAGTAAGTTCTAGAAAAAAGGGTCGTTTCCTTTATAAGAACTTGGAGTCTGCCCTTGGTTTAAATGTTTTTGATAACGCTCCACGCATGGGAGCAAGGTTTGGGAGCTTAAATAATACTTACGTTGTTGAAAAATATAGTTTCTAAAGAAGTAAAAACTTGGGTTAACGCGGCTGCTGTGTTAAGGTCTTTCACGGTGCTGTGTGCCGTGTGTTGAAGGCTTTTTGTGTAGAATTAGGCGTTCCCCTCCTTTTTTTTTTTTAAACAAAGTCACTTGAGGCCCGGGGAGTTTTAAGTATTTTCCCAGAGGGTTCCCAGTGGTGATCTGGGATTTGTTGTCTCCAGAGACTGGGGCTGTAGCTGTTTCTTAGAGGTGAGGAATAACTGTTTATGGGGTGAGGAATCTGCCGGATCAGAGTTGGGTTCATGGTCTTCCCTTCACCCCTGCAGGGAGTTGACATCCGCCACAACAAGGACCGAAAGGTTCGACGCAAGGAGCCCAAGAGCCAGGACATCTACTTAAGGCTGTTGGTCAAGGTGAGGTTGGGGCCTAAGCCCTCTAGGCAAGGCCACCCTGGAGATATCAATACAAGTTCTAGAGCCTCCATGCTGGTATTGGTCCCGGGCTCCTTGCAGGGGCCTTCAGGGCAGGCTCAAATCTGTGCTGCTTTCCCTTAGCTTCTGGAGATTCCAGTGTTTTCAGCCTCTGGGCTGGTTTACCAGTGGGGAGGGGGATTTTCTGGGTCCCTGGCCAGGAGGGACCTAGGCCAGCTCTTTCCCGTGGGCTTAACGGGATGGGGCAAAGCCCTAAGTCACTTCTTTGCCCCTTCGTTAGAAAGCTGAGAGGGAGGGAGGGGGGCGGGTGGGCTGCCCCGGGTTTAATGCTCGTTTTCCTTCCCCTCCAGCTGTACAGGTTTCTGGCCAGGCGAACCAACTCCACCTTCAATCAAGTTGTGCTGAAGAGGTTGTTCATGAGTCGCAGCAACCGGCCACCTCTGTCCCTTTCCCGGATGGTGAGGGGCTGAGGCGGAGGGCATAGCCAGCCTGGGGAGCGACTGGATCGTGTCTGGAGCTGGACTTCGGGTGGAAGGGCGGGCTTGGAGCTCTCTGGTAGCGGCTTGGCTATCAGCTGGCTTAACCTCATCCAGTGGTGGGTGCAGAGCTCTGACCCTCTCATTGTAGCTGAATAGTGGGGGCATGGGACTGGCTTGGCCTCTTGGTCTCATTTTCCTTCTCATTGTGTGTGTCTGGGGGTGGGTTACAGTGGCTTTATGAGATCTTCCTGAGGTTTCAAGTTATAGAGCATCTTCTGTGTCAGAAGCTTTCTGTAGGAGAGAACCGTGGAGGAATCTGTTTGTATTTTCTTTGGAGATTTTCCCAGACTGGACCTGAGATTAGGCTTGTGCTAGCTTGAGAGGTGTGGCATGGGTAGGTTTAGCCCAAACGGGACACAACTGTTGGTTCTTGGGATGCCTGAATGGGTGGGATTGGATTTAACCACCACAAGGGACTTGTTTAATGTGCATTTCATCCCCACCGCCCCAGATTCGGAAGATGAAGCTTCCTGGCCGGGAAGGCAAAACGGCTGTGGTGGTGGGGACTATAACGGACGACGTGCGTGTCCAGGAGGTGCCCAAACTGAAGGTGAGCGGGGAGGGGGCTCAGGAGCGTGTTGGGTGGGTCACGGTGAGCTCCTGTGGACCCGGCTCAATTTCTCGTGCCGCCGGCAGGCTCATCTCACCTCTGGGTAAGGCAGGCGTCGTGCCTGGGTTGAAGGGTGGGGGGGGGTTGTCCCTCACATTGTTGATAGCAGGTATCCCTGGACAAGCCCCTTCTGGGACCCAGCTGATGATACTCGCTCTGGACCCAGACAGCCAGAGTTCAGACCTGGATTTCTCTGCCACTTTGTAATCTCTGGACAAAGTCCTGGATTTCTTTGTGCCTCAGTTTCCTTATACATAATAGCTTCAGGTTGCGGTGTTGAAGGGGTTTCTAGGAGTAAAGTGGTAAGAATGGCTGTCGTGAGCTCAGGAAGCTGCCTCCAGTAGTTGGTGGTGTGGTGATCGGGCCGAGGAAGCAGCTGGGACTCCTGCTGGGCCTGGGCAGTGGACAGGAAGTCCCAGCAGCCCCTGGGTCGCCCTCCAGGGGGCTCTGGCCACACCTGTCCTCTGTGTCCCCAGGTGTGTGCTCTTCGAGTGAGCAGCCGCGCCCGGAGCCGCATCCTCAAGGCAGGGGGCAAGATCCTCACCTTCGACCAGTTGGCGCTGGACTCGCCCAAGGGCTGTGGCACTGTCCTCCTGTCTGGTGAGTGCTGCTTAGTGGCTTGAGGGGGTCTGTAAAGAGCTGTGGGACTGCTAGCAGCCTTTACCTTGCCAGGCCTGGGCGGTCAGTGACACTCCCACCCCCCCCCCAGATCAGCCTGAGCCACCGCTTCCTTCCCTTCCCCAGGTCCTCGCAAGGGCCGAGAGGTGTACCGGCATTTCGGCAAAGCCCCAGGAACCCCGCATAGCCACACCAAGTGAGTATACCTAGCCCTGGACCCCAGCCTGCAGGTCTAGGCGTTGCCACGCTTCCAGCTGCTTCTGTTTCTCCCACTAGTCTAGCCTCAGGTTTCTCTAGAATTCCCCCACCCTCTTACCCGCTTTTCCTTCAAGACTGCCTAAAGTTCTGTTCCTCGGGTGTTGAGCTCCCTGCACAGCCAGCATCACAGATGCAGGCTTCCCAGGGCCTGTCCCCGTCTTTGTGGTGGGGCCTGCATTCTGTCCAGCGCTGGGGCGCCCAGGTGGATGGCCCCAGGGCCTAGTGCAGGCGCTTCAGCAGCCACTCCTGCCAGTGTTGCTTCCTGCGCTGCCAGGCTCTTCCAGCAGCGGACTTGGTGTCACCACTGACGCTGCTTGGGTTGAGCGAAGCCCCCTTCTGGTGTCCCTGTGCTTCTCTGTTAGAGCAAGCAGCTCTCTTCTGAGCTCCCAGCCAGACAGGTGGCGGGGGCGTCCCTCACTTGTCTGTAACGTGTGCCTCTTCTCATCCTCCCTTCTCTCTCTGCAGACCCTATGTACGGTCCAAGGGCCGGAAGTTCGAGCGCGCCAGAGGCCGACGGGCCAGCCGTGGCTACAAGAACTAACCCCAGATCCTACCTTGTTATTAAAAAGATTTTGGATGCTAATGGCTTTTTGTGTATTATTGGGGAACGGGGTTGGGGGAGGGAGAGGATCAGAACCGGCAGTGAGAACGCCTTTGTTTGGGGGAATGGTTGCCACGCCCCTTTCTGGGGAGACCAGCCTTTGGGGTGAACCCCTTCCGCTGTGCTGGGGGACCTGTGCTGGGGGACGGAGCCTACCGTCCCAGGTGTGTGTGGTCACTGCCCTAAGCCTGTTTGGCTCCCTTGGACCTCGCTGCACCGTTGGGACCTGGCAGCCATCTAAGGCCGAAGCCCCACCTCTTTCCCAGGTGTGTGGTGAAGCACCTGCTGTTTTCTCCAGTTAGCCGCGCCTACTCTTAAAGGAACCGCACTCCCCTCCCGGATCTCTGCTCGGGATGGCTGGCGGGGCTTGGACCAGGAAGTATAAATGGGGCGGGCCGCCGTGGCGGAGGGGGCACGTAAGAATAGGTGATGGGCTCCCCCTCCCCCGAAGCTTGAGTCAGGCGGGCTGTCAGTCTCTGGGCGAAGCCTGTTGAGTGTGTTCCTGGAGCTGGGACCTTACTGTCCTCTGTCTCCAGGGGCCTGTGTCAGCCCTACCCCTGTGTTTGCACAAGGGGCCGTGGTCCCCGGATCCCGGGAAGAAACCCGGTGAATAAGGCGAGGCGGCCGGAAGAGCCGCAGAAATGAAAGGAGGTCTCCAGGCCCTTGATCTGACTGTTCTCTGAAAAGGCAAGAGAAGGAGGGGTAGGGGTTGGAGACCTGGACGCAATGGGGGCGTCTGGGGAGGGCAGGAGGGAGAGGGAGTGGCCTGGCTTTATTCCCCTTCTCTTTGCAGGGCTGGTCGCTGCGGTCTGGAGGAAGGGAGCAGACGGGGTGCTGGGATTGGAAGGAGGGCTGCTTGTTGGCAGGGATCAGGGGTCCACCCACCAGAGGCAGGGTCAGGATCCTCAAAGGGGCGTCTTGGGAGGGAGAGACGCAGGGTGTTCCTTGTTTAGGAATAAGTGGATGGTCCGATAGCAGGAGATAGTGGGATTAAGGCAGAAATCCAGGCTGGAGTCAGCATTGATTAGAGGACAGCCAGAAACAACCCGGTGGCCCAGGAGACAGGCAGGGGCAGCCGTCTGAGGAACTGTGGCTAGTTAGTCGGCCCCTCAGTCTAGATGGGCTGGTTCCATGATAATCAAACCCCCTGTAGAGGGCATCCACCACTGCAGCAGCCTGAGTGGGTGTGAACGCTCAGGGAGCAGAGTCCTCAACCGGCAGAGGAGACAGACCTAGTTCCCCAGCTGGGGAAGGTGATACCGAGGTTTAGGGCTGCAGTGCATTCTTCCGAGGCTGAGAGGGGAGATTCAAAGAGAAGTCTTCCGGGATGGTCAGCCCGTGAGCGCTGGTGAGCCAGCCAGCTGGTTGTCGGGAGAAACCGGTTCTAACGGAGCCAGCTGGGGGCCCCACTCGGCGGTCAGATACTGAGAGTGTCAGTTGGAAGCAATCGGTGTCTTCCAGACAGACAGCCAGAGAGGGTCGGTTAGATGTGCTGACTGCCAGGGAGAAACAGGCATCTCGCCCTGCCTTTAGTTAGGGACATTTGGGTGCTCAGAGACGGGCAGACAGCCTGTTGCCTGAAGATGGGGAAGTCAGCCTGAGCCAGCCGAAGGGTCAGTTGGGGCATCATGTAGCCAGCGGGCTGGAGGTGGCTGGTGTGTCGGGGAGCAGAGATGGGCAGCTGATGGATCGCACAGTTGGAGACAGTGTCAGGTGGTCAGCCTGACCAACACGCAGGGCCAGTCATAGGCTCAGCCAGACCATCAGAGGCTGGCAGGAAGCTCAGATGGCCGGTGGGCTGTTGGTCTGAGCAGAGCCACGCAGCCGGTGGTTAGTCACTTGGGCAGTCTGATTATCAGGACGGCAAGCCAGGGACAGTGCAGGGAGCCATTTGGACTTAGGGCTGTCCTGCCTTGCACGGCCACACAGACTCTGTCGGGAGACCCCCAGATGCTCAGTGCCCAGAGACGGCCAAGCCCTTGGACATCCAGCCTCTCCGTCCTCCCACCTGAACGGCCTGATGGCAGCCTCCCAGCTGGCAGCACTGGGAGGAACAGAGTCAGGGGCCGGGCAGCTGCCCCTGACCGAGGCCACTCCCAGCTTCCTGTATTCCGAGGGCCAGAGGCTGGCGCTAGAGGCTCTGCTGAGCCAGGGTGCGGAGGCGTTTGAGGCCTGCGTGCAGCGCGAGGGGCTGCGGCCCTTCCTGAGTGGAGATGAGCTCCGGGGCCTGGTGGCGACGGCTGAGGACTGGACAGCAGCGAAGCAGGAGCCTAGCAGGGCAGCAGAGGGAGCCACCGCCACCGATGGGGACTTGGGCAGCCTGACCTACTGGCCTGGACAGTCAGAGGAGCCGGTGCCCATGCTGCGGCTGGGCTGGCCGGAGGACTCAGCCTGGAAGGGTATCACCCGGGCACAGCTGTACACGCAGCCACCTGGCGAGGGCCAACCGTCCCTCAAGGAGCTGGTGCACCAGGAAATCCAGGCCGCCCACAAGGTGGGGGCCTCAAGGGCCTAGTGTCCCTTCCTCAGACCCGGTCATCCTCACATGCCACCCCCCAGATGTGGGAGTGAGTACACATCACTTGGGAGCCAGGCATTCTGAGCTGTGCCCTCCTGGAACTTGTGTGTCCACATCCCTGGAACCCAGGAATCCACACCTCCCAGCCCCCAGGACTTGGGCATCCATACCCCCCAGATCTCATCCTCTCCCTCTTACATATGGGGGGGTCCCATCTTCTCCCCAGGACCTGGGTGCCTTAGGCATCCATGGCCCTTGGACCTACTTATGACCCCCCTGGTCTCAGTCATCTCCTCTACCACTTCCACCACCAGGGTGGAGGTCTCCATCCTCCTTTCGGGGAGGGCCCAGATGTCTCCCCTGCAGCACCCCCTGGACAGCACTTTTTTTTTTAACAGTTTATTTAGTTACATATTTTATTTATTTATTTATTTATTTTATTTTATTTTCAACTGCGTTGGGTCTTCATTGCTGCTCACGGGCTTTCTCTAGTTGCGGTGAGTGGGGGCTTCTCTTTGTTGTGGTGCGTGGGCTTCTCATTGCGGTGGCTTCTCTTGTTGTGGCGCACGGGCTCTAGGCGCGCGGGCTTCAGTAGTTGCGGCACGTGAGCTCAGCAGGTGTGGCTCGCGGGCTCCAGAGCACAGGCTCAGTAGTTGTGGTGCACGGGCTTAGTTGTTCTGCCGCATGTGGGCTCTTCCCAGACCGGGGCTCGAACCCGTGTCCCCTGCATTGGCAGGCGATTCTTAACCACTGCGCCACCAGGGAAGTCCCCCCGATTCTTTAACAATTTTTCTGTTACTGCTCCCATGCTAAGTGCTTTATATGAGTTAAGCTGCCTAATCCTCAGGAGGACCCTGTGAGGTTGAGACTTAATGTGCCCATTGAGGAGATAGGGAAACTGAGGCACGGCAGATCGTCTCTTGCCTGTGCGTGGCCGAGTGGGGATCTGAACCAAGGCTGTCTGGCCAGTGAGTCAGGGTTCATCACCACTACCTTTTTCCGCCTGCAAGATCCAGGCCTTCAGCACCCCCCAGTCCCCAGAGCTCGCCTTGGTGGCCTGGCAGGTCATCCCTCCCGAGGACCCAGGTGGGCAGCTGCCCACAGTGCCCTGCGAGGGCCTCCAGCCCGCTGACCTCTGGAGCAGGGCAGCCATGTAGCAGTGTCACAGCTCAAGGGATACGGTTGCAGACATGTGATTTATGATAACAGTTTTCAAGCAGTTAGAGGTGTGGGTCTCGAGGAAGGGCTGTTTTCTTCTCATTCACACATAGGCGCTGCATGAACATAGTGCATGTCTGGGGGGCCTCCCCCTCGGGCTCCCTGAACATCCCATGGAGACTGGGCCCTTAAACTCTCCAGAGCACGTCACCCTCTGCATGTCCCCCTAAGCCCTAGGCTCCACCCACAGCCCCTCTCCCCACCCTCAGCTGGTGGCCGTGGTCATGGATGTCTTCACTGACCCAGACCTGCTTTCGGACCTGGTGGATGCTGCCACACGCCGCTGGGTGCCCGTCTACCTGCTCCTAGACCACCAGCAGCTGCCTGCCTTCCTGATTCTGGCCCAGCAACTGGGGGTGAACCCCTGGGCCACTGAGGTAGGGGCCTGGCAGGAGGGACCCCTGAGTCCCCAGTGCCCTGGCACTGGGAGCATCAGACGAAGACCCTTCCATGGGACCCTGGGTCATCGAGGTGGATGCCAGCTGAGAGGGTCCCCTGAGATGTGATGCCCATGACAGGGGTGAAACTGGGGTCAGCCTTCTCATGGGGTCCCTCTGAGTCAGGAATATCTGCAACAGACCCCTGAGGCCCTGGGGAAGCTGGGACAGAACCTTCCAGAGAGTCATGGGCCACTTAGGTAAGACCAGCCTGTAGGGATCCTGAGCCCTCGGCACTGGGTGGAGGTCTGGGGGGTCGGCCTGAACAAAGGCGTGCCTCCTCCACCCCAGAACCTGGACATCCGAGTCGTGCGGGGCTGCAGTTTCCAGAGCCGTTGGTGTCGGCAGGTGAGCGGCAACGTGCGGGAGAAGTTTGTGCTGCTGGACGGCGAGAGGGTCATCTCAGGATCCTACAGGTGCGGCTACCCCCCCCTCACCACACTGCCCGGTCTCCTGTCCCCAACTCTCCCTCAGTGGTTTCAGACAGCAGTTGGCATCCCCTTTCCCAGACTCTCTTTCCTCATCTGTAAAATGGGTCTAAACCCCCTGCTCGGGAGAGGAGGCGTCCTGTAGCAGAACAGGCTGGCACTGGCCCTGCTGCTGGGCTGTTTAGTGGCTTGGGGGTAAGTCTTCATCTCTGTGACCCCTGTGTTTCCTCATCTGGAAAACTGGGCTCTCACTTGGTGTGTGGGAGTTTCCAAGCCAGGGGGACCTGGATTGAAGTCTGAGCTCTGCCTTGGGTGAGTAACTCCACCTCTCTGAGCATCTGTACAAAAATCAGAGCTGGGGCTTCCCTGGTGGTGCAGTGGTTGAGCGTCCGCCTGCCAATGCAGGGGACACAGGTTTGTGCCCCGGTCCGGGAAGATCCCACATGCTGCGGAGCGGCTGGGCCCGTGAGCCATGGCCGCTGAGCCTGCGCGTCCGGAGCCTGTGCTCCGCGACGGGAAAGGCCACGACAGTGAGAGGCCCGCGTACCTCAAAAAAAAAAAAAAAAAATCAGAGCTGGTATGCAAATGGCCCAGACCTCAGACCATCTCATGTCCCTCCTCTGCTCCCTTTGGGGTCTGATTGACCCTGGAACCTGGCTCCGTGACTTCTTAGTTCTGTGACATTGGGCCTTCCCCACTCTGAACCTCAGTTTTCCCATCTGGAAAGTGTGAAAATAGCAGCATTTACTTCCTGGGAACAGCATGTCAGGGGGCACGTGGACTCCGGGTCAGATGGCCTGGGGTCAAATCCTAGCTCGGACAGTTACTGGCTGTGTGACTTTGCATAACTGACTTCCGCTCTTTGTGCCCCAGTTTCGCCCTCTAGACAATGGGATGGTTCAGTTAGTGCGTCTACAGCAAGGTTTCTCAACAGAGGTTCTACTCACATTCGGAACCGGATAACTCTGTGCTGTGGGGGGGCTTTCCTGGGCTGAACTGCCCTCTACCCAGGAGATGCTAGTAGCGTTCCCCCTTCCCCAAGTACAACTACGCAAACCGTCTCCAGACTTTGCCCGGTGGCCCCTGAGGGGCGGAAGTGCCCACTTGATGACCTTTGCTCTAGGCTGCTGGCTTTGAACCTTGAGCAGGCGTCAGAATCACCTGGACGACTTGTTAAAAAAAAAAGCAAACAGATTTCTGATCCCTGCTCCTTTTCAGCCGGGCTGGGATGGGGCCCGAGAATTGGCATTTCTAGCAAGTTCCCGGTTGATGATACTGATGCTGCCAGCCCAGGGACCACACTTTGAGAACCGCTAGCACCGAGACTGGGAGGTTGTTTTTTTTTTTTTTTAAAGGGCTTCAAATGCTTGGCTCTTTTATCTATCTATCTATCTATTTATTTATTTATCTATTTATTTATTTTTGGCTGTGTTGGGTCTTCGTTGCTGTGCGAGGGCTTTCTCTAGTTGCGGCGAGCGGGGGCCACTCTTCATCGCGGCCTCTCTTGTTGCGGAGCACAGGCTCCAGACGCGCAGGCTCAGTAGTTGTGGCTCACGGGCCTAGTTGCTCCGCGGCATGTGGGATCTTCCCAGACCAGGGCTCGAACCCGTGTCCCCTGCATCAGCAGGCAGATTCTCAACCAGTGCGCCACCAGGGAAGCCCTTTTTTTCTTTTTTTTTGTCTGCAACACGCAGCTTGCGGGATCTTAGTTCCCCAACCAGGGATTTAACCCCGGGCCCTTGGCAATGAAAGCGCAGAGTCCCAACCGCTGGACCGCCAGGGAATTCCCGAGATGGGGAGGTTTTGAAGAGAATCCACGTTCCCAGCTTCACTTGGGGATTCAATGAGATAACGATGCCTGGCACGGAACGTAAGAAGTGCTCCATAAACGTCAGCTGTCGTTTATTATTTGTTTTTTACCATATTTCATAGACTCTAAGGTACCACCAAAGCAAAGAAACATCCTGATCAGAATGTGAAATGATACGCGTCTTAGAACCAATGAAATACAACAGCACAGTCAAACCCATAAGGCCTGGTTCCCCACCACTAAATCAGGCCTGATGCTTCGTCGGGCACTGGGCTCTGGTGACAGCCCTAGAACGATGAGGGCAGGGCCACAAGGGGTTGTCCAGGGCCTCTGGCCATTTGACAGGGGAAGGGGATGGAGGCAGGGGGCATGGGGGGGCAGCGCAGGCGGGAGACCAGTCCTGGGCCCTGCCCTCCAGGTTGGTCACAGCAAATGTCGGAGCAATTGCAGCGCGCCCAGCGCCAGGCTGGTGGTGGCCCCTGCCATCCGGCCGCCTGTGGGGTGGGGGGCCCCATTACACAGGTGGCCGGTGCAGCAGTTGGTGGTGAGGCTGTAGGTGATGCCCATGTAGCTGACGGGCTCCTCGCGGCCACACGAGGTGGCCGGCACGCAGCCTTTGTTGGTGATGGGGCTGACGCCGGGGGCCACCCCATGGCCCGTGAAGCAGTCCTCGTCATCGCCACAGCGCATGTGCATGCCGGGACAGATCGTGGAGTCGGTCAGCTCACAGAAGACGCAGTCCTTGGTGCCCGTTGTGCCTGGGGGCAGAGCCATCACCAGAAGCAGCAGCCAGCCGAGGACCATGGTGGCCTGGCGGCGGTGACGGTGCCCAAGCCAGGCAGTAGGCTTCCTGGGCCTCCCGGAACTGCTGAATGGCACTCCTCACGCCCGCAAGGCTTGTACCCCTGGTTCTGGTCTCCCAGGATCAGCACCTGGCGTGTCCTTGGTTCCCAGTGCTCTGCATCCCTCTCGGAAGCTCTGTTGTGACCACGGCTCTCCAGTCCTTGGGTCTCAGAAACTCCACCGGGATGGAGATGAGCCAGTGGCCGCTGCCTGACAAGAGACTTTGTGGAGCGGAATGGGGTGACCTCACAGACCCCACCCAGGGTTCCCACTGACTGCTCTGGGGGTGAGGTCATAGGTGGGGGAGGGGTGTCACAATCTGAGGGGCAGGCTGGCCGGCCGACCTGCCCGGGAGCAAGGACACTGCCGCTCCACCTAGGTAAGGGAGCTCAGACCAACTTTCATCATCTCGGCTGCGAACTCATCCACTCTGCTGGGCGCTGGGTGCTGTCCTGCCACGTGCAAGATACACAGCCCGGGGCGAGCCTGTTTTTCCGATGGGCAAACCGAATGAGGCTCAGGAAGGAAAATTGATATGTCCAAGGTCCCCTGAGCCAGGACAAGGGTCCAGGTTCACTTAATTCAAAAGAGAGCATTTACTGAGCACCTGCTGTGTACCAAGACCTGTGCTCAGTGCTTTAAATCACAGCCACTGTGGTCACAGCGATAGTAAGGGCACAGCTCACCACGGCTCGCAGGCTTTTAATGCTGGGCACCTACCAGGCCCTGGGCCGGAGGCCTGACCCATGTTCTCTGATTCTAATCTTCCTACGTTTTAGCTCCATATTACAGATGAACAAACTGAGGCAGGGGGCAGGCACACCTAGAGCCTGGCACACAGCAAGCACTTAATAAATGGCAATCACTGTAGGAAGCAGCTGAGTCTTCAGTCCCTGAGGGTGTCAGAATCCCATCTCTCTCCAGAGGGGGAAACTGAGGCAACCCTCCATGGGGACAAGGCAGAGGCCAGGTTTAAACTCGAGTCTGATTCCAGATGATCATTTAAGTATGTTAACTGATGTTGTCTTCACATCAACCCTCTGGGGTAGGTACTTCATTGTTCCCATTCTACAGAGGTACATGTTGAGGCCAGAGGGATGGCAGGACTTGGCGGAGGTCCCAGAGCCCGCCCTGGGACCAGGTTGGGGCCTGGTGATGGGGGCCAGACCAGGCTTCTGGGGATGCTTGGAGATCCTGACCCCCACCTCTGTGCCCCCCAGCTTCACATGGAGTGACTCACGCCTGCACCGTGGCCTGGTGACCCTGCTGACCGGTGAGATCGCCGATGCCTTCAGCCAAGAGTTCCGGACACTCTATGCAGCCTCCTGGCCACTCCCGCCCGCGCCCACCCCGGGTCCCTTTGTCAGAGCCCTGGGGGGGTTGCAGCTGGCCTACAGCCCGCATCACGTGGCCCGCCGCTGCTCCGTGGCCCCCCTGTTGCCGCCACCACTGCCTGATGGCTCGCTGGCCCAACGCCTGGCCGCCTGCCGAGTCTTCAAGGGGGACAGGCAGGAGACCCTGGCCAAGCCAGGGCCAGCTCTTAGCGACATCCTGAGGAGTGTACAGCGAGCCCGGACCCCCAGTGGCCCCCTGGCCCAGCACAGCCGCTCCCTATGGGACCTGAGCCGCCTGTCCCAGCTGTCAGGCTCTAGTGACGGTGACAATGAGGTGAGACCTGGTGGCTGGCCTGAGAGAGAATAGCTAGAAGAGGATAGAGGCATGTGAGCGCCTGCGATGTGCCTGGCCCCGGGGGTGGGGTGGGGCGGGGAAAAACAAAACTGCTCCCCTGCGTTCATAATCGCATCGTCCACTTCCTGTATCCCTACTGTGTGCTGGGCAGGGGAGCGCCTGGTAACACTGGGCAGAGACCCCGAGAGCCCTGGGTGTGAAACCTGGCAAGATACACCAACTGTGAGAGCTCCGGGCGTGGGAGGGGGAGAAATGCCTTCTCTGAACCTCAGTGTTCTCACCAAGGAAATGGGCTGAGCTAGTGTCCCCATCCTCAGTTTGCTTGGGAGGAGGAGTCAATGAAATCGAAAGAAATAGAATAATCACCATCATTACAATAAATTCCCAAAGTGGAATTTATTTTGATTTCCTGATATCTTCCCAGGGCAATGAAGTGATACTCTTATTACACTCACTTTTATGGATGGGAAAGCTGAGGCTCAGAGAGGTTGTGTTTAACTTGCCCAAGTCAAAGCAACGATCTTTTGCGGGTACCTTGCCACGTGCCAGGCCCCGTGCCAAGCGCTTTCGCAGAGGTGGTTAAATGTAACCCTATGAGGTGGATGTGATTACAGCTCTCCACCCACCCATTTCACAGATGGGGAAACTGAGGCACCAGGGAGGAATTGGACCTTAGCCCTGGTTGCCTCCCAGGCAAGGCTTTTAAATGCTCTGCTTGCTGGCTTCCTAGATTCGAGTGTGCTAGGGGTATTGGGGAGGGGATTAGGGAAGGTCAGGGGGGTCTCCCCTCCCTTCCCCCAGCTGCTTAGACACTGGGGTTCCAGCAGAGCCTGCCCCAGTTCTCTGGGGAACCCTGGGCGGGCCCTCAGTGTCCTCAGCTGTGAAGTGGGCTATGGAGAGGGTAAGGGCAGAGCCACGTGGGAGAAACCGGTGGATTCTCCTTGGATCCAGACAGACCTGGGGTCAGTTCCTCTGTGAGCTGTGCCCCCTCTGAGCCTCAGTTTCCCCATCTGCTAAGTGGGAGCTCAAGGACTCTCTGGAGAGTGAGGGAGAAAGTCCCAGGAATCATCTCCCTCCACCCGGGTCAAGGGGAGAAGAGGGATGGGCAAGGGCCAGGTCCTCACTTCACCCCCGTCCTGAGCCGCCCTCACCCAGCATCAACTCCCTTGGCAAATATTTGCTCCCCCCATGAAGCTGCCGGCTGCTTCCTGTTCCTCCCCCACTGCAAAGCTGCGCGTGGGGACGCAGCTCCTTGCCCCTTCTGTAGGTCTGGGCGTCCCTGGCCTCCCCACTCACTTCCTTCCTGGTTCTGGAGACCCCTTGGACCCTCCCCTCCATCATCACCTCCCTCCGGTCTCACCTCCTTCCTCCTCTGGGCCCCCAAGTGCCTCCTCTCACCTCCCTCTCTTTCCCTCCACAGCTCAAGAAGCTCTGGGGCTCCAAGGACACCCCAGCCAAGGCTCTGATGAGGCAGCGGGGCGCTGGAGGGGCCCCCGGTGGTGAGGCGGACTCTGGTCCGCTGGCCCCGTCCCAGCCCTGGGGTGGCCCCTTGCCTCTCATCCCTGCCCGCCGCCTCCACTATCCGTCCCCGACCCGAAGGCGGTTTGGTGAAGATGCTGCCTCCAAACTCCCAGAACCCAGAGGCATCCGGCAGCCAGACCGGGCCGCCCAGCCAGGACTCAGGGGGCGGCGCTGACAGGAGCCGAAGCCAAATGGGGCTGGCCCTGTCCCAAGACAGTCGGACAACTGTTGCTCAAAGCCCCCCTGCCTCACTGTTGTACCTTGAACAAGGCTTCTGACCTCAGTGTCTGGGAAGTGGAAGGGATTTTTTTTTTCTTTTCTTTTCACTTGTTCTAGAACTTGGGCCAGCCCGGTGCTCACTCTAGACCTCATTGTCACAGCCTAGAAAATGGGCATAAGGTCTCCACTAGCTGGCATCCTAGAACAGCACACATCGTGTTCCGGCCGGGTCAGAACTTCTCTGAGGAGAGGCCTGGCTGAGTGGCCCCCATGCTGGAATTGTGTGGAGTGAAGATGGGGCGTCCCTGGGGCTGAGGGGGGGCTTCCTGCACCTGCCATGCTCGGGAGCTGTGGGTAAACTGAGCTTGGCCAAGGAGAGGAGAGAACCTGACCAGGGGAGCCGAGCTGAATCATGAGGGACCGGAAATTGGTGAGGACACGCCTGTTGGGGAACAGGTCAGGGCCATGGAGAGGGACCCAGCAGGTGCTGGAACTGTTTTGTGGGCGCTAAGGGGGGAGCTGTTAGGGCTGCCTTTTACCCCTGCTCAGAATAAAGCTGCTTCGTGCCAGAAACTTGCATTTCCACAGTCTCATTGGAGACCCAGGAGTCCAGACCTGACCCCCCTACTCCCTCAGACCCAGGAGTCCGGGGCGCCAACACCCTCCTCCCCAAGGAGCCAGGGGCCCTGGTCTGCATCTCTCCGCTTCCCGAGGATCCAGGAGTCTGGGCTGCAGCACCCTGACCCTAGGGGGGTCAGGTGCCCAGTGCTGGCCTCCCTTCCCCCACCTTTACCTCTGGGAGAGGCTTCTGAATCACCGACCCCACTGGCGTGCCAGGTGGGTTAGCGGACCTCGCCCTCCCCAGGCCTTGGGTGCCCTGCTCGGGTCCCCACCCCGGCCTCGGCGGCCGGCAGAGGCGCCCCGTCCGCCCTCGCGCGCCCCCTGCCGCCCGCCTGCGGCACGCCACCTCCAAGGCGCATCGAGGAGCCGGGGCAGTAGCGAAGCGTTTATTCTCAGGGTCACGGGTGGGGTGGCTCGGAGGCCTGGTCTGGGCTGGGACTCGGGTCGGGACTGGGGTCGGGGTCCGGACCGGCGTCCTCGGGGTCCACGTCCCAGGGGAAGGTCGGCAGCCCCCGCATCCGCTCGCGGTAGACTCGGTCGAAGGCTTCGCTCTGCGCCACCGTGAAGTGGTTCTTCCAGTCACCGCAGATCCCTGGAGGGAAGGGAGGGACGGCCGAGGTGAGGAGTATCCAGAGCATCGTCCCCCGCCCCCAAGATCCCAGCACCTTCTTTCCCACCTCCTGGCCTTTGCCTATGGCGTTCCCTTTGCAAGAAGCGCTGGCCTTCCCCCGGCCCCCTCCATCTCCATTTTTGCCCCTTTCCCTCCTGCGATGATGGCTGACAATTACACTGGCAACCAGTCGCCTGGCCAGACCCCTGGGCGCCATTCTTGCCCCCTCCCTCCCTCAGCTTCCTCCTGCCCTACTCCTCCCTCCAGCAGACCTCCTACCTTCCTCCACCGACCTCTTAAATCTCTACCCAGAACATCCGCCGCCTCACCTAGCATTCCTGCACATCCTTCCCAGCCCCTGTATCACCTCCCCTGTGCCCTGTCCCTCACCTCCCTTGCTAGAACAGGGCTTCCTCGCTCCAGTGTTCCAACGCCTCCACTACCTTCAGTATTGCTCTGACACTGGGAACCAGTGCTTTCCCTGCACTTAGTGGGGAAAGTGCATGCCGACCGTTTGCCAGGATTCACTCCTTAGCCCCTCACAGCAACCGAGAAGGTAAGGGGCATGACTTTGCTAGTTCTCTGTGCCCCGAGGTGAGCACTCAGATCCCTCAAGTTTCTTATCGCATGGGATAACCAGGGCCACTAGCCTTTACCTGGAATCCTGGGGCCAAAGTCATTTGGATCACAGTATTTTTTTTTTAAACATCTTTATTGGAGTATAAATGCTTTACAATGTTGTGTTGGTTTCTGCTGTATAACAAAGTGAATCAACTATATGTATACATGTATCCCCATATCCCCTCCCTCTCACCCTCCCCATCCCACCCCTCTAGGTGGTCACTAAGCACGGAACTGATCTCCCTGTGCGACGCAGCTGCTTCCCACTAGCTATTTTACATTTGGTAGTGTATATATGTCCATGCCACTCTCTCACTTCATCCCAGCTTACCCTTCCCCCTCCCTGTGGATCACAGTATTTTGAATTTTAACAAATATACCACATTACATGACACCCCTAGTGAGGTCTGGGGGGCTCCCTGTGGTGGGCTGAATAATGAGCTCCCACCAAGATGTCCACGACATAACCCTTAGAACCTATGAATATGTGACCTGACACGGCAAAAGGGACTTCGCAGATGTGATTAAGTTAAAGATCTTGACGCTTAATGGCAAACATCCTTATAAGAGGATGCAGGAGGGTCAGCGTCAGAGAGTAGAAGATGTTTTTGAAGGTGGAGGAAGGGACCACGAGCCAAGGGATGCAGGTGGGTCTGGAAACTGTAAAGGCTGGGAACCAATTCTCCCCTAGAGTCTCCAGAAAGAACACGGTACCGACACTTTAATTTTAGCCCAGTGAGGCTGATTTTGGACCTCTGACATCCAGAATGGTAAGGGAGTGAATGTGTGTGGTTTTCTTTTTAATCTTTTCTTTTTTTTTTTCTTTTTTTGGCTGCACCGTGCGAGATCTTAGTTCCCCAACCCCGGGGCCACGGCAGTGAGTCCTAACCACTGGACTGCCAGGAAATGCCCTGAATGTGTGTGGTTTTTTAAGGCACACAGTTTGTGGTATTTGGTTCCAGCAGAAATAGAAAACTAATACACTCCCACCCTCAGCCTGTAACCCAACACTTGAATATTTCTGGGGTGAACTTTAATGCTAAGAAGGATTCCCAAGGACTCCAGATAGCCTCACAGCGTTCAGAGCTGGCTATGGCAACGCCCTGATGCGTCTTCTTCCCACGGGGAGCTCTCTGGGGGTGGTGGGTCTGAGACGGCAGGCACATCCGCAGCACCAGCCGTGTGCCAGGCCCCGTGCTAAGCCCTGTGTGTGGATTCATGGGTCCACAGTGACCCCATGAAGGCAGCTCTGTTGGAGCATCCCCATGTAACAGCTGGGGAAACAGGCCCAGAGAGGTTAAATAACTGGCCCAAGACACACAGCCAGGTGGTGGCCTAATGGGGCTTGGAACCCCAGGGTCCCCTCACCTTTCCGGAGGAAGGCACCATGGCTCTGGTCCAGCAGGCTGGGGGGCAGCAGGGAGAAGTTGGACATGGTGTTGGCTTTCATGGCTTTGAAGGCCGAGTGTGCCACGACGGACTCCAGCGCTTCCTCGCCCAGCGGCCGGCCCAGGAACTGACAGATGCGCTGCACGGAACTGTGGAGATCCTGGGGGCAGGGGAGAGGGGTCAGGGGATGAGTCAGCGGAGGGAGCGGAGCCCAGACCAGGAAGGAGCATCAGTCCCAGAGTTTATTTGCCTGACTCCCAACCCAGACCTGGAATCTGGGTGATTCTGCCTCTTTGCCTCAGTTTCCTCACCTCCAAGCTGAAGGGTTGGGCTATGGCCTCTGAAGGTTTTTGACAGTGTAGGGTTTTGGAGGGTTCTGTGGGTGGGAGGGAAGGGGTGGGCCTGGGTCAGAGGTCACAGCAGGGGGCAGAGGTCAGTCCAGCATCTTATGGAGAGTCACCCTCTTTCAGGTTTGAAACAGGTGTCAACCAGTCTGTGCCCCAAACTGCCCCCCACCCCCGGTCCCCATCCCAGAACAGCCCCGTCATTCACCCAGAGCCAGACTCCTGGCCCGGCCTCACCTCCCCTTGCCCCCTCCCCCTCTTGCCCCTGTCAGTCAACAGCCCGGTCTCTCCTGCTTCACCTCTCTGCCATATCCCCTCCTCTGTGTCCCCACAGCCCCTAGCACTGGCCAGGCCTCGTCCTCTCCCTCTGGACCCTCGCCTCACCCTCCTCCCCGGCCTCCCTGCCTCCAGTCCCTCACACCCAGAGCTCACCCTGCCCCTCCCCTGTTCCCAGCCCTCCTGGGCTTCCCAGGGCCCCAGTCCCCGGGCCTCGCTTTTAAGGACAGGCGTGGCCTGGTCTTTCCTCTCCTTCCCTGTGCTTTCCTCCCTGCAGGCCTTGGCATGGGGCTGCCAGGAATGCCCTGCACCACCCTTCTCCACCTGATGAACTTACCCATCCAGATGCAGCTCAAGTATCACCTCCCTCATGACTGATGGTTCCAGTCACTGTGGATTAAGCACCTACTGTGTACCGATCTCTAGTCCAAGCCCCTCATGTGTATTTTGCCAATCCTCCCAATAGCCTGGCAGGGGGTGTCATTACCCCCATCAGTAACTGGAGGCCCAGAGAGGGGAAGACACTTTGCAGGGTCACACAGCCAAGGAGGAGCTCAGATTTGAGTCTCCAAAGCCCACAATCCTCTCTTCTATCTCCCTGACTTCCCTGATACGCAGCGCCCGGCACAGTCAGCCTTCTGGTCAGTTCCACCGACCCCACGGCCCAGATTTTCCAGGTCATTCTTGGTTTCATAAGCCTCCATCCCTTTATCCTCTTGAACCACTGACGTGTCCCAGAAATTCTAACATGTTGGCAGCTCCTCACACTCAGGGGCAGCCCAGAAGCTCGGTCAGGCTGCGTGGCCCAGTTTTTGGTTCAGAGAACAAAGCTTGATGGAAAACAGAGGGGAGGGGTGATGCCGAAATCTTTTCTAGATCTTTCCATCAAAAGAGATTTACCAGGGTGGAAAAAAAAAAAAACCAAACCCATGGGGTCTGCAGTGAAGAGCTGTGCGCCTCAGGCAGTTTCTCAACTCTCTCGAGGTTATAAGCCCCCACTTTCCTCCTCTATAAAATGGGGGCGATAATAATATTGGGGTGAACCATTTAAAAATTATCATATTTTGCAGTTTGAGAGGCGGAAACATTGGCTATTATGGTTATTATTAATCAGATAGGCCCTTGCTCAGAACCTAATTACTCTTACTTTGGCACACTATACTAACACTTTGCTGTACCTTGTCAGACGGTTACAATATGCCAAAGCCAGGTACTGTGGTCCTTAAGAACCCTCTGAGCCAGCATTTTCCACCCATTTTAAGGATGAGACCTCTGAGGCTCTGAGATTTTAAAGAGGGTTTTAACGGCTTTTTGAACACCAAAATCCAGGCTCTTTCTGCTACACAAAGTACCAACAAAAAGGAGGATACGAAAAATACATGAAATGCACACACAGGAAGAGAACATGTCTGGGGCCGTTGGTGAAGGAACACGTATTGGGAACCGCTTAGATTCCCAGCCTCTCAGAACAGATCTTTGTTAAGAACATAGAAGAGTTGGACATGTTCACTGTGGATTGGTCCATCTGGAAGCCCAGCGTCCTCCTTACAGCCGGGCAAAGTCGTAGTCATTCTGCATGGTCCCTTCTTCCAGGCAGCCCTTCCTGATTGCCCCAGCCAGAAGGCCTCTCTCTCTCCCAGGTGCCTGCCCCAGGGATGTTTGACGGGGTCCAGACAGGCTCCCCGTCTGCCTCCAAAAGCTGTCTCCTTCCACTGCTTCCCTCTGCCTTTCAGGTCACAACCATAGTGAAACCATCATCACTTCCCATGGGTCACAGTTTTGTATCGTCTCATTTAACCTATCACGTCCCCTGCTCAGAGGCCACCTGTAGCTCCCACCTACTCAGAGAAAAGCCAAAATCCTCACTGTGGGTCCCATCCCCTCTGTGCCTTCATTTCCCACCCTACCCCCTCTCAGCTCTGGCCACTCCAGCCTCTTTGCTCTCCTTGGAACACATCAATCACACTCTCATCTCAGGGCCTTTGCACTGGCTCTTCCCTCTGCCCGAAACACTTTTCCCCAGATAGCTCCATGGCTCTCCCCTGACCACCGTTCTGAAAATCGTGCCCACACACATTCCGAATCCTCCTTCCCCACTTGCCTTTTCTCCTTAGCTCTCTGCCATCTGGGAAGGGGAGCTGGAAGCCGTGAAGAAGGGAGGAGTGAGGGGGCGCTGGGTAGAGGTGCGGGAGGGGGAATCACCTGCTGCAGCTCCTCGTAGGTGATAAACAAGAAGTTCTCTTTGCCCTGCATCCGAATCCAGCCCTTAATGTGGTCGAACCAGGAGCCGAACTGCACTGAGGGCAGACAGACAGGCAGGGTGAGGGATGGGCAGCTGGGCCAACCCCCGCTGGGGCTCAGAGGGGCCCAACTAGCCCCACATGGCCCCAGGCTTTGGCCCCGTAGAGCTGGAGGCCTCCCTCCAAGCTCCCCATCCCTGCCTCTCCCCAGCTCCTTCTTATCCCTCCTCTGTCCACTAGGGGCTCCCCCCACCTCACTCTGCCCCAGTCCTCACCTTCGCCTTTGAGGAAGTTCTTCAGGAACTGGTCAGGCGTGCCAGGGTCCTTCAACTGCCTGGCGATCTTGGAGTAGTGATAGAGTGAGACCACCACGTCCCGGGGGTTCCGGCCCATGTAGATCACCTGTGTGTGGGTGTTGGGAAGAGGGGAGAAGATGTCAGACCCCGAGGTTTCGTGCCCTCGAGACCTCTCTCTTCTGATCCTGCAGCAGGACGGACTCAGGGTAGACTTCTCAAGGGACTTCCTAGCTAATGGGAGTTCAGATCAGATCACCTCAATCCACAGGAGGGGAGAGCTCCCTCCAACCACATTCTAGGAAAAGAGAGGGACTGTTTCAAGACCAGGTGGAGGGACAATTTGGCTTCAGGAAATAAAGAGTGGAAGAGGAAGGCCTGGGGTTCAGGGTAGGGGAGATCATGGTGAGGGGTGTTGACCAAGAGAAGGACAGCCACCCTTCCTTCCCATTCCTGCAGAGGAGGCCCCAGCCTCCTCCCCTGCCTCCCAGCCTCCACACAGCCCCAGAAGGTCTTTCTGTACCCAGAGCTGACCGTGCCCTCCTCGGCTCTCCAGCGCCCCAGAGTGGAGTCCCAGACCCTGGGTCTGGCATTCAAGGCCCTGATCACCTGGTTCCAATCTGTTTACCGGCTTGATAGTCCACAACTAACCCCACTCCAGCCGCATCAGATCTGTCCTTCCCCAGGACCAAGGTCAGCCACCCAGGTGGTCAGCCATGACTATGTGGCCAACCTCCAACAAAAACCCTGCATGCCGAGGTTCGGGTGAGCTTCCTTGGTGATACTCCGTGTATGTTGTCACATGTCATTGCTGGAGGACTGAGCACTGTCCATGCAGCTCCACTGGGAGAGACATAACTTGAAGCTGGTGGCTGGTCTCACCCTCCCCCAGGCACCTCTTCCCTTCATCTTTTTTTTTTTTTTTTTGCCTCGCCACACGGCTTGTGGGACTTTAGTTCCCGGACTGGGGCTTGAACCCGGGCCCTCGGCAGTGTGAGCACAAAGTCCTAACCACTGGACCGCCAGGGAATGCCCACCTCTTCCTTTCATTGACCTTAATCTCTGTCCTTCCTCCGTGGTAAGCTATAATCGTGAGTATAACAGCTTTGCTGAGTTCTGGAGTCCTTCTAGTGAATCACTGAGACTGAAGGTGGTCTTGGGGACCCCTAGATTGCAATCTGATCTCTTCTCTGTCTATACTCACTTCCTTCCTTGGTGATCCCACCAGTCTCCTGGCTTTAATTTCTCTGTCTCTGTCTCTCTGTCTGTCTCTGTTTCTCTCTGTCTCTGTCTCTCTCCATATATATATATACACATCTCAATAGGTTGCAAATAGATGTGTCCAGCCCACATCTCTCCTGTCAAATCCAGATTTGTCTATCTCACTGCCCATTGGCATCCTCCACCTGGGTGTCGATGGGTCACAGCAGAACCATCTTCCTCCCAAACCTCTCCTCCACAACCTCTCCGTCTCAGTTCATGGCAGCTCCATCCTCCCAGTTGCTTAAACCAAACCCCCTGCAGTCACCCTTGACTCATCTGTTTCTCTCACACCCACATCCAACCTGCCAGCCACTCTTCCTGGTTCCATCTTCCAAATACACTCCAAACCCAGCCCCTTTTCTTCACCTCCCTGTGGCCACCATCCTGTTTGCCTCCATTGTCACCTCCTCCCTGGCACCTGGCTTCTGCCCTCACCCTGATGGTCTGTTCCCTGACTTGCAGCCAGAGGGCGCCTGTGAAAACCTAAGTTGGATCCTGTTTCTCCTTGGCTCTGAGCCCTCCCCTGGCTCCTGTCTCAATCAGCGACAAGAAAACTCCCCACCGAAGTCCACACAGCCCTGCACATTTTGGTCCCTGTTACCTCTCTGACCTCATCTCTCTTCCTCTCTCCCTTGCTCACTTAGATGCAACCACACAGTCCTCCTTGCTGGACCTCAGGCATGCCACATAGACCCCAGGGCCTTTGCACCTGTTCGTGCCTCTGCCGGGAATGTTCTTCCCCCAGACACCCCCTTTGGCTTCCTTCCCTCACCTCCCAGGTCTTTACTCAAACCACGCCTTCTTACTGAGGCCTCCTTTGACCACCCTATTTATAATTGCAACCCGTACCCCTAACTCTAACCCCCATGTTCCCCTCCTTCTCGATGTGAACTGATCACCTTGGATGTATTCAATCTTTTCCTTATTTACTCCATCTATTCTTTGTCTGTCCCCTTTAGAATGTGGGCTCATAAGGCAGGTGTTCCTTGTGTGTGTATTTGCTGCTGTTCTAGATCAGGGCCGGGCACACGGTAGGTCCTCAATAAATAGGTGTTGAGTTCATCAGTTAGTTATACTTTGCCCCACCAACACACACTCCCCTCCATCCTCCCACACCTTGGCCTTGGAGTTGAAGAAGGCCTTGGTGAAGAGCTGGATGGGGAGGTGAGAACTCATGAGGCGAGGGCTGGGCTGGTCGGGGAGGCTGAAGGCACCCATGATGGCCTCACACCAGGGCGACCGCTTCCAAATGGGCACTGAGCGGATCCAGGAGGGGTCCCCGTCCTTTAGGATTAAGCTGAGGATCTCAATCATCCAGTTTGTGCCTGTTGGAAGAATTGGGCAAATTAATCAGAGGTGGGGAGGGGTGAAGGGGGGGATACAATCAAATTCATAATGGCTGCATTATTGTACAATTTGCTACATATGTTTAATGCATGGATTCCTCACACAGCACAGAAGTTAGGATTGGTTATGTTTTTTTAAAATTGAAGTATAGTTGATTTACAATCTTGTGTTAGTTTCAGGTGTACAACAAAGTGATTCAGATATTATATATATATATATCTTTTGCAGATTATTTTCCATTGTAGGTTATTACAAGATATTGAATATAGTTCCCTGTGCTATATAGTAGGTCCTTGTTGTTTATCTCTTTTATATATAGTAGTGTGTATCTGTTAATCCCAAACTCCTAATTTATCCCTCCCTCTTCCCACTTAGGGTTGGTTATCTTTATTTCCAAAGCAGGAAATTGAAGCTCAAAGAAACAAAGTTGCTAACTAAGGCGGCAAAGCTTGGAAGTGGCAACTGTCCACCCAACCCCATTTCGTTTCTCTACCGGGAATATAACAGGACGACATTTTTCCAGCCTCCCCTGAAGCTACATGTGGGACCGTGGGACTGAGTTCTGGCCAAGGAAGTGCAGTGGCAGCCATGTGCAGCCATTTCCAGACTCGGCCCATAAACACCGGCCACGTGACCCCTCCTCTCCACCCCCACCCCCACCCCCGCCCCCTGCTGGCTGAGTGCAGAGATGCCAGTGGAAACTGGGGCTCCTGGGGATGGCAGAGCCAGAAGATGGAAGGAGCCAGGATGCTGGAGACTGCATGGATTTCCCCCCCACTTCCCCCCATCTATCCAGCACTAGCTGGAATTTACAGGAATGAGAAATAAATTTCTTTTTTTTTTTTTGGCGGCGCCACGCATCTTGTGGGATCTTAATTCCCCAACCAGGTATTGAGCCCGGGCCCTCGGCAGTGAAAGCATGGAGTCCTAACCACTGGACTGCCAGGGAATTCCCAAGAAATAAATTGCTATTGGGTCCAGCTTCTGAGATTCTGAAGCACTCCATTAATACATAGAGGAAGCTGGAACTGAATTCAGGTGGCTAGACTTGAAATCTCAGCTCTTTTCACTGCCCTTTCATGGGAGTAAGCCCTTGATTTCTTGAGGGAGCCACAAACGTCACATAGTAGGAAGGAATCTCATCCATGACCCAGTTCACAGGTCTGGATTCCAGGAGATTACAGGTAGGTCAGATGAGAAATCATCGTAATGTGAACAATCACCTGGCATTAGTATTATATTGTCCTGGATTCTAAGAACTACCCCGTGCCAGTTCCCAGTGTATTGCCTCTCAGCTCCAAATCCACTCTTGGTTGCCCTGCTTCGTGCCATTGGAGCTGTGTAAACGGATCTCCTTTGCCACCTAGCGCAATGTGAAGCTGTGTCAGTAGAGGGCGCAGAGGAACCCTGCAGAAGGATGGGATTTCTCCTCCTGGTTCTCCTGGGCTTCTCCCAGCCAGCTCTTGTGATGGACAGCGGCCAGCAGTGCAGTAGACCCCAGTGACACTTACTCCCCCTCACCCCGCCCCGCATCCCAAAGCAAATTTCCTTGGGTGCTCTCTGCTTCAGTTCTAGAGGGAGGGGCTTCGCCCCGTATTGGCTCTTCCTGTATTGTTTAGGGTTCTCTTTACCCCTTGGTGTTTTAATCCCCTGTTACCACTTAATAATTCTTTTTTTGTGGGTATGTGGCAAAAGATACCTAACATGAAATTTACCAATTTAACCATTTTTAAGAGTACGGTTCTGAGGCATTAAGTACATTCACATTGTTGTGCAAACATCACTACTACCGTCTATCACCAAAGCTGTTTCAAACAAAGCTTGCTGTTTGGGGAACAGTTTTCCACAACTTCTGTGGAGGGAAATTTGGCTATATTCATCAAAATTGCAAACGCACAGAGGCTCTGACCAAGCAATTCCATATCTAGGAATTTGTTCTACAGATAAACACATACGTGTGCAAATGACACTTGCACAAGATGTGGCATTGTGTGTAAAGTTTATATGGTGTATAAATGCAAAAGACTGGGGACTTCCCTGGTAGTGCAGTGGTTAAGAATCCGCGTGCCAATGCAGGGGACATGGGTTCGAGCCCTGGTCCGGGAAGATCCCACATGCCGCGGAGCGACTAAGCCGCCACAGCTACTGAAGCCCGTGTGCCTAGAGCCCCTGCTCTGCAACAAGAGAAGCCACCACAATGAGAAGCACGTGCACTGCAGTGAAGAGTAGCCCCCTCTCACCCCAACTAGAGAAAGCCCAGCCCACGTGCAGCAAGGAAGACCCCAACGCAGCCAAAAATAAATAAATAAATTTTTAAAAATAAATAAATGCAAAAGATTGGAAACCAGGAAAAGCTAATCAGTTAGGAACTAATTAAACAAGAATTCTTGTACATCTAATGTTATGCAATACTATGGAACTGTAAGAAAAAACAAAAACCAGGAAGCTCTTTGTTTGCAGTTCTAAGATAGGATGATATCAAAATACAAGGAAAAAGAAGCACAACCATAAAACAAAACAAAACAAAACAAAAACATGAGGCAAAATGGCGTGTATCGTGTTAACCTTTGTGGGAAAAAAGTTAAAAAAAATTATGTACACTTTTTTTTGTACATGCAAATTCTGGAAAGATACACAGAGACTACTGGTGACTGTGGGAGAAGAGAGATATTACAGTGTAAACCTTTTTGTACCTCTTGAATTTTGAACTATGAATGCATTACTTTCTAAGAGAGAAAGTAAGATATTTTAAACTTTAAAAAATAGCTAGAATAACTGGACAACCATATGCAAACAAAGAACCTTGATCTATACCTCATACCACACATAAAAATTATCTTAAAATAGATCATAGATTTTAGTGTAAAATCTAAAACTGTAAAGCTTCTAGAAGAAAATATAAAGGCCATCTTTATGCCTTTGGTTTAGGAAAAGATTTCATAGCTGTGACATCAAAAGTCTGATCCATTAAAGAAAAAATTGACGATTGGAGCTCATCAAAATTTAAACTTTTGCTCTGAGAAGACACTGAAAAGAAAATGAAAAGACAAGCCACAGACTCAGAGAAAATATTTGCAAAAGGCATATCTGATAAAGGATGTGTACTCAGATTATATAAAGAACTCTCAAAACTCAATAATTAGAAAACAAACAACCCAGTTAAAAAGAGCAAAAAAAAAAAAAAAAAAGTGGAACAGACACATTACCAAGAAAGATAATGATGGCTAGTAAGCCCCTGAAAAGATGCTCAACATCATTAGCCACTAGAGACATGCAAATTCGAACCACAATGAGATACTAGAACATGTCTGTTAGAATGACTTTTAAAAAAACTTGACAATATCAAGTGCTGACAAGGAAGCAGAGCATGTGGAGCCCACCTATGTTGCTGGAGAGAATGTAAGATGGTAAACCAGCTTGCCAAAAGTGCAAGATGGTTTCCACTATGGAAACCAGTTTGACAGTTTCTCATAAAGTTAAGCATACATAATTCCCATAAACTCAGCAATCCCACTTCTAAGTATTTACCCAAGATAAACGAAAACGTATTTCCATGCAGAGACTTGTACACAAAACTTCATAGCAGCTGTATTCATACTCATCCCAAACTGGAAAAATACCCAAGTGTCCTTCAACAGATGAATAGATAAACCCACCATGGTCCATCCAGCTGATGGAATACTCCTCAGCAACAAAAAAATACAACTTGGTTGGATCTAAAATGCATTATGCTGAGTGAAAGAAGTCAGTCTCAAAAGCTACATAGGGTACAATTCCATGTATATGACATTTTGGAAAAGCCAAAACTATTGGGGCCGCAAACAGATCAATGGTTGCCCGGGGCTGGGTTGAGGAAGGAGCTGACCACAAAAGGGTGTGAAGGGTTTTTTTGTTTGTTTTAGGTGGGTGATGGAAATGTTCTATATCTTTTTTTTTGGCCATGCCACATGGCTTGGAGGATCCTAGTTCCCCCACCAGGGATTGAACCCAGGCCTCCTGAAGTGGAAGTGCCAAGTCCTAACCACTGGACCGCCAGGGAAGTCCCTGAACTGCTCTATATCTTGATTGTGGTATATCTTGTATATGTCTCTCAAAACTCATAGAACTCCAAGAGGAATGAAAACACATCCACAGACAGATTTGTATATCAATGTTCCCACAAGCATTATTCATAAGAGTCAAAGAGTGAATACAAACCAACTGATTGTTTATCAACTGATAAATGAATAAGCAGGATACAGTATAACCATATCATGGAATATTATTCGGCCATAAAAAGGAAGGAAGCACTGACAACAACTTGGATGAAGCTCAAAAACATTACTCTAAGTGAAAGATACCAGACACAAAAGACCGTGTATTGTATCATTCCATTTATCTGAAACGTCCAGAACGGGCAAATGTATACAGTGAGAAAGCAGATACCTAAGGCTTAGGGATGTGGATGTGGGGATTGGGAGGTGATGGCTAATGGGTATGGAGTTTCTTGTTAGGGGTGATGAAAATGTTCTAAAGTTGACTGTAGTGATGGTTGCACAACTTGGTGAATATACTATAGCCATAGATTTTTACACTTTCAAATGGGTGAGTTGTATGGTATGTGAATTATTTTTTTTAATGTTACCAAAAAGCAAAAAAACCCTCATCGAACTCTATGCTGGAAAAGGTGAAAATAATATTTTGAAAATTTTCAAAAATATATTGAAAAACATTAAGAAGGCAGCTCCAACATTTTAGAGAAGAACTCCCCCACCCCCTGCCACCGGGCCTCTCCTGTCACTCCCTCCACCGCAGTCCCACTGACCTTCTCTTGCTTCCTCAAACTCACCGAGCCACCTCCCACCTCAGGGCCTTTGCACATGCTGTCCCTCTGTCTAGGATACCCTTTGCCACTCAAACTGCTCTGCAGATTCCAACTCTCTGCATGAACATCTTCTCCCCAGGAAGCCTGCCCTTATCCCGCAGACCTTCTTATTACCTACACTTAATGCTCTCTTCACCTTTCCTTGGGGGGGAGGGGACCCACCCTAACCCTAATTAGATAGTAATATAGGCGACTGCATGTTTAAATGAAGCCTGTATCTCCCAACAAATGTCTCCTTTGTTCAGAGCTGTGTCTCTGCACGTGATAGACAAACAGTAAGTAGCATTTCAGTAATCGAATGGAGAAAATTAAGATCTTTCTTTCCTTCCTTCCTTCCCTCCTTCCTTCCTTCCTGAAATATTTATTGAATAAGTTCCAGGCACTGTTTTAGGTTCAAAGAACACAGCCACGATCAAGATAAACCGGAATATCTGTACTCACTGAGCCATGTTCTAGTGAGGAAGCCAGACTAAATCAACAAATGAAAATACTATATAGTGGCCGTCAGTGAAGAAAAATATGAGGGGCGTTAAGGGATAGAGAGGGACAGGATGGGGACGCTATTTTAGCCAGGGAGGTCCGGGAAGGCCTCCCAGTGGGTGTGAGAGCCAGCCCGGTGGAAGGCAGGGAGCGAGGCACACAGGGATCTGGTGGGAAGGGTGCCCCCTGGCGGAGGGACCTGCCAGTGCAAAGGCCAAACTCACCTCGGTTCTGAACGGACCAAGGCGTCCCCCATCCGCCCCACCCCCTCCCTCTTTCCTCTTCCATTCTCCTTAGTGTACCCTTCTCATCACCCACAGCACTCTCCGTAGCACCCCTGCCCCGGCCCAGCGGGTACCTGACTTGGGGTAGGTGATGATGAAGATGTCATCGTCCTGCACTTCCGAGTTCTCTGCGATGCTGATGCTCTCAGGTGAGTAGATGCCGACGGGGAAGAGGATGCCTTTATACCTGAAGTATTCGCCTGACAAATTCTGGCTGTAGGAGGGTGGGGGAGGGACACCGTAAGGACCGGGAAGGAAGCGAGGACAGGTGTCACCCCTGGGAGAGTGGGGGGCCAGGGGCCTGCTTTTTTTTTTTTTTAAGGTCGGCTGCAGGCGGGATCTTAGTTCTCCGACCAGGGATCGATCCCGTGCCTCCTGCAGTGGAAGCGCGGAGTCTTAACCACTGGACCGCCAGGGAAGTCCCACGGGGCCTGCATTTGAGTGTCCTTCGAGGTCCCAGGAGCCCGCACAAGGGTCCAGCTTTACAGCTGAGGCCTCCAGGACAGATGGCGGCAGAAAGTGGCGGAGGGATCTCGGGGCAGGTGACGGAGGGCGAGCAAGGAGATGGGCGAGGTGCACCCCGCTCGCTGGTGGAACACTGGCAAGGAATTTTCTCTGCGCCCTTTTCCTCATCTGCAAAGTGAGGATGATTTACTAACACCCCATAACAATCCTATGAGTTGACAATGATTATTATCCCCATTTTCTGGATGAAGGAAGCGAGGCACAGAGAGGTTGAGTGACTTGCCCAAAGCCACACAGTTGGCGGGACAAGCAGCGCTTCACCTCTGCAAAGTGGAACTAAGCACTTTCCACATGTTTACTCTTCACCCCAACCCTCCCGAAAGGCAGCACCCCCCATTTTACAAACATAGGCCAAAGAGTCAGGTGCCCTGCCCATTCCTAAGCGGCCACAGAGCGGTAGGGCCACCTGCGAAAACCAGATGTGGAGTCCCTGGGAAGCTGGGGCAGTCTTAAGCTTCAAACCCCTCACTCAAGCTGCTTTTCCCAAAACCCTGCAATGTGTTCACATAACCATACAAGGAACTACAGTTTTCCAAAGTGAGATGTATTGAGAACAATCCGTTTAATTCGATCACTCTTGGCTTTGCCTCCTCCCTCGAGATCTCCTGACCCTGGCGTGGGAGAGCGATAGGTGTTTTGGGGACCTGGCTAAGGTAAAGCCGAGCTGGGGATACATTTCATTGGACCTTCCTGGGATATTTACAAGGTTTGCGGTCATGTCTGTGTGTAGTTATGGGATGGCGAGCTGGCTGGGTGCAGGATTTGCTTCCGGGACACTAGCTGGGCGCAAGTAATGACAGGAAGGCTGGGGACACGGAAGTCGGATCACGCTATCACATGCCCAGGGGCGCTTGGCACCAAAAGTATGGGGTGGAGGAGGAGACTCAGGTTTGAAGCCAGAAGCCGGTGTGTTATTTTTCTGGAATATTTGGAGTGTTTGCCAGCTTTCAGAATGAGACAAGTCACTGTAATTTCTTTGCTCGTTCTAAACAAACATTCCTTCTTCCTGATGTTGCAGTCACACGTACTGATTCTTTCTTTCTTTTTTTAAAAAAATTATTTATTTATTTTTCTGGCCGCGCCAGGTGGCTTGTGGGATCCTAGTTCCCAGACCAGGGATTGAACACGGGCCCCCTGCAGTGGAAGCGCAGAGTCCTAACCACTGGACCGCCAAGGAATGCCCCTGATTCTTTTTCTTAAGGGGAATCCCCTCAAAACAGTATAAGCTTCAGGACCCATGAAACACGGATTTGCCCATTCTTAGCCGTTACTCGGTGCTAATTTCCATTTGCGGTCCTTTCTGGTACACTTAGGACAATACATCGAACTGGGGGAAAAATTATGCGTGTAAGTGGATTATACTGTCTGTGGATTTCATTTCAGGAAAGTGAAGAGGATTTATAGATATTGTGAGGATTTATAAAGAGGGCTAGGGTCCCACCACACAGGTAAAACTCAGAAACAAAATGTTGAACGGGGGATGAAGGACACAAGAGAGTCTAGATGATCTGATTCGAATTAGGGGAAGTTCAAACACAGGGACAAATCACCTATGATGTTAGAAGGCAGGAAGATGGTTACCCCTGGGAAGTGGGGGCAGATGGGGGCGGAGCTGGTTACAAGGCGCGCCCTCTGCAAAATTCCTTGGGCAATTGACTGAAGCTCTGTTCACAGCACTTGTGTTTTACTTTAATAAAACTTGCAATGCACCTATGGTCATCTTATCTTTGATAAAGGAGGCAAGAATATACAATGGAGAAAAGACAGCCTCTTCAATAAGTCGTGCTGGGAAAACTGGACGGCTAGCTACATGTAAAAGAATGAAATTAGAACACTCCCTAACACCATACACAAAAATAAACTCTAAATGGATTAGACACCTAAAAGTAAGACTGGACACTATAAAACTCTTAGAGGAAAACATAGGAAGAACACTCTATGACATAAATCACAGCGAGATCCTTTTTGACCCTCCTCCTAGAGAAATGGAAATAAAAACAAAAATAAACAAATGGGACCTAATGAAACTTCAAAGCTTTTGCACAGCAAAGGAAACCAGAAACAAGACGAAAAGACGGCCCTCAGAATGGGAGAAAATATTTGCAAATGAAGCAACTGACGAAGGATTAATCTCCAAAATTTACAAGCAGTTCATGCAGCTTAATATCAGAAAAACAAACAACCCAATCCAAAGATGGGCAGAAGACCTAAATAGACATTTCTCCAGAGAAGATATACAGATTGCCAACAAACACATGAAAGAATGCTCAACATCATTAATCGTTAGAGAAATGCAAATCAAAACTACAATGAGATATCATCTCACACCAGTCAGAATGGCCATCATCAAAAAATCTACAAACAATAAATGCTGGAGAGGGTGTGGAGAAAAGGGAACCCTCTTGCACTGTTGGTGGGAATGTAAACTGATACAACCACTATGGAGTACAGTATGGAGGTTCCTTAAAAAACTAAAAATAGAACTACCATAGGTCCCAGCAATCCCACTACTGGGCATACACCCTGAGAAAACCATAATTCAAAAAGAGTCATGTACCACAGTGTTCACTGCAGCTCTATTTACAATAGCCAGGACATGGAAACAACCTAAGTGTCCATCGACAGATGAATGGATAAAGAAGATGTGGCACATATATACAATGGAATATTACTCAGCCATAAAAAGAAACAAAATTGAGTTATTTGTAGTGAGGTGGATGGACCTAGAGTCTGTCATACAGAGTGAAGTAAGTCAGAAAGAGAAAAACAAATACTGTATGCTAACACATATATATGGAATCTTAAAAAAAAAAAAAAAAAGGTCATGAAGAACCTAGGGGCAGGAAGGGAATAAAGACGCAGACCTACTAGAGAATGGACTTGAGGACACAGGGAGGGGGAAGGGTAAGCTGGGACAAAGTGAGAGAGTGGCATGGACATATATACACTACCAAATGTAAAGTAGATAGCTAGTGGGAAGCACAGGGAGATCGGCTCAGTGCTTTGTGACCACCTAGAGGGGTGGGATAGGGAGGGTGGGAGGGAGGGAGATGCAAGAGGGAAGAGAAATGGGGTTATATGTATAGCTGATTCACTTTGTTATAAAGCATAAACTAAAACACCATTGTAAAGCAATTATACTCCAGTAAAGATGTTAAAAAAAAAAACTTGCAATGAATGAATAAAACATTAAAGGGAAAAAATTACGCTTCCCACTAAAACAACTGTTTTTAATAAAAATGAGGCAAGGGAAAAAAAAATGGAGACGAGGTGCAGGGCCCAGTGAAGGTGAAACCCCAGCTGTCTTGCACAGGCCTTTTCTGTTAGTTTTCTCTTGTGCGCCCAGTTGACAGATGAGGAAACTGAGGCCCATTGAAGGCTGTGACTTGCCCAGGGATCTCCCAGTGTCTTTCCTGAAGGCCTCCACCAGCTTCAGAGATTTGAGGGATGGGGAATTTCTCCAAGGCTTGGCACCAGTCTCAGGCTTGCAGGAGAAGGACAAAAGCTAGAGAATTGTTTCCTCTGCCTGGGGTCAAAGGAGGGCTCTGGGGAGCCCAGGTAAGGCTCAGCCCAGCCAGGGTTTCCAAAGGGCAGTGTCCCAAGGCGGGGCCGGGGGGAGGCTACGGAGGAAGCTGGCATGTGGTCTAGGGTCTGTTGGAAAAGGCCCCCTTTGTTCCTGGCTGGGGGATGTTCCCCAGGGGACCAGGAAGGAAGGGCTGGTCACCTCAGAGGGGTGGTGGCAGGGGCTTTGCAGGCCCTGTTTCTAAGTAACCTAAGTAAGACAGATGTGAGAAATATTGTGTTTCTGGAGCTGGACATCGCAGGCTCAGAGTCTGGCTTTGGCACTCTCTAGCAGAGCTGAGGCCTGGGGCTTAATCTCTCTAGGCCTCAGTTTCCTCAACTGTAAAATAGGGATAGGAGAAGTAGCATGGTGTCTTGGTTAACGGCATAAACCCTGGAGCCGGAATACCTGAGTCTGAATCCTACCTCTCTCCAGTCATGTGGCTGTGGGCAAGTCATTCATCCTCTCTGTGCTTCAGTCCTTCCATCCATAAAATGGGGATAATAAGTAAACATTACCTCATAGGATGGTCGTGAGCATGTAAAAAGTGCTTAGAACTGGGCCTGACATAGGAATATACACTATATAAATGTTTCTTAATTTTTAAAAAATAGAGATAGTGGGAGGGTTTAATGCACCCATAGAAATAAAAATGATTAAAATAGAGCCTGGCTTGTGGTCTGCATTCGATAAATCCAGGCTAAAATTATTGTTATTATTATACTTAGTAATAGAGGCAACACCGGGCATCGTGTGAGCCCAGAGGAGGGGCTGCTTGGCACCGCCTTTGGCACACAGTAGGCCCTCAGCTTATTGTAATTACTTTATTGTTCAGTGATGTCATAGGTTGAGCGCAGGCAGCAGAATTAGTGATGTCACTAGTTGCCAGGCGGATTTAGGCCAGTGGGCAGGGCTGTGAGGCCATCAGTCACTAGGCAGATTAGCTGCTAAGTGCCTGGGTCTTGGCTCTGGTGGGTCACATGTGCTCTCTCTGTGCCCTGGGCAGCAGATCTCACCTCTTTGAGCCTCAATTTCCTCTTCTGACACATGAAGATAACAGTAATCTCAACCTCAAGGTTTTAATCCTACCTAAAGATTAAAAGGGATAATATACATTAAGCCCCTGGCTCCTTATAAATGCTCAGGACACTGAAGCGCCCTTTAGCGTGCAGCGCTATTTTTGTCTTTGATCTCACCAACAGCTCCTTGAAGGAGAAGTGTTCTCCCCAGCTTACCGGAGAGGAAAATGGGGTTGCCAACCAGGAAAAGATACTGTGCCCTTCAGGAGTCCTTGAAATAGTCACTGAATGCATACATGAATAAATATGAGGGTGTCCCGCCATCCCCCTCAGCACTTACAATCTCCAAATTGCGGGTCCAGGGTGGAGGCCAGGGTGGAATCCACAGTGCCGGCACATTGTTGGTGTCCAACCAGTATTTGACTGAATGAATGAACGTGTGAATGAATGAATGTGTGGTTGAATGAATGTGTGATTGAACGAAGGTGTGAATAAATGAATGTGTGATGAATGAACGTTTGAATGAATAAATGGGTGAATGAATGAAGGGGGTTACCAGGAAAAAAGTTAAGGAAACTCAAAGAGCACTTGTTACCTCCTAACACCTGCCTCTGTGGTTCTCAGCCCTGGGCATTTTAGAATCCCCTCTGGGGACTTTAGAAACTTCCAAAGCCTGGCCTCATTCCAGGTCAACAGTGTCCAGACCTTACCATGCGCCCTCTGGGCCGAGAACAACTATTGCTCGGTAAATGACTGAGCATCAACGTTTAATAAATAATCGAGACGTGACTGGGGGAGAGCTGGGATCTCCCTGCATGTTATGAGGCGACAGGTGAGAAAACGGAGGTTGAGGGAGGGGAAGCGATTTGGCCAAGGCCATGCGGCAAGTACCGAGCAGAGCTGAGATTTGAACCTCAGCCCCGTAGACAGTTCTGTTCCAGGCCCTCCTTCCCCACATCCCCCTACTCCAGTCAAAGCCCCCCAATGCACCAAGCACTATTCCAGCCTCTGGCCTTGCATCAGCTGTTCCTCCTGCCAGGAGGCTGGAGAGGGCGGACCCCACCTGGCTTCCTGCTTGGCTGGATCTTACTGTGTGTCCCCAAACAGGTGCTGTGTGTCTTCTCTCCCCACCTTGTAAATTAAATCTGGCCCTGGGGTGACCTTTCCTCTCCTTGGGCTCCGAGCCTATTCTTTTCCCGTGCCAGGTCCAGGGCCTGGCATGCAGCTATTGCTTGGTTGGAGCAGAGGAATGAAGGTGACAGCTGGGCTGGGGCAGAGACCAGCCGCAGGAGGAACAGCGGACAGAGCTACAGCCCACATGACAGGCAATGGGCCAAGGACGTACTTAGCCTCCTCGAAGGGGCCTGGCCTGCTCTGCTAGGGAGACCCCAGGACATGAAACTCTAAGAATGGCCCAACCTGGCGATCCTCCTTCCTCCCATCCCCCCGCCCCCCAGTCCACCAGGCCTTAGCTCTTCTTCTCTGTCCCCACTACCCCTGTCCAGCTCAGGTCTCCTCCTCGCCCCCCTGGACCCTCAACGCAGCCTCCTCCAGAGTCTCTTGGCCTCCAGTTTCTCCTTCTTGTTCATCCCCCACGTGGCCCAGAGCTCAAGGCCCTCCGTAGCCTGGGCGGGGGGGGCGTTCTGTCTGGATTGCCAACATATCAAAACACGGAGAGCCTCCCTCAATATTTATGAAGAAATACAAATAACACTCACAGTGCCCCCTGGCCCGACACTCCTCACTACATTATGTGCCTTAGTTCGTTTATTTCCTCAACAACTCTAGGAGGCTACCCGCTATAGTATTTCTATCCCCGCGTTACAAATGAGGAAGTAGAGGCACAGAGAGGCAAAGTCACTTGGCTAACATCACACAGCGGCAGACGGCAGAGCTGGGCTTTGAAGCCACCCAGTGCCATGGGGTAGCGCCTCGCCAATCGTCATACAGTTGTCCTCAGGTGTGCTCATTCTGGGCAGGGGCTCTGGGGTCTTGGGGGTGGGGGGCGGTCAGGAAGACCTAGGTTTGACCTCAGGCAGCTTACATGACCTCTCTGAGTCTCAGTGTCCACCTCCTTCCCCTTGGTCACAGGAATATTTAACTCCTAGGTGTATGTTATAATTATTATCATTATATTGTATTATATTCGATATTGTATATCAATTGACCTCAATGAAATATCTTAAGATAAGCACAGATTTTAAAGCAGAGTTTCTCCTTCTCCTGGGAGTTCACCCAAGAGAAACAAAAACTCTTTTTCACACCAACGTCTGTACTCGCATGTTTATAGCTGCCCTATTCATAATCGCCAGAAACTGGGAGCAGCGCAAACGTCCGTCAGCAGGTGAGTGGATAAACAGTGGTACATGTACACCACACGGTACTACTCAGCAAGGACAAGAAGCAAACCTTTGATACTCACCACCGCACAGATGGGTCCCAAAGGCATTGGGTGGAGTGAAGGAAAACAGACTCAGGAGATCGCCGTCTGTACAATTCCATTTAATGTCTGTGGTGGGTGGAATGATGACCACCCCCCAAAGAGGTCCATGTCTCAGTCTCCAGAAACTGCGAACATGATCCATTGCACCAGAAAAGGGATTTTGCTGCTGTGATTATGTTCAGGTTTTGAGATGGGGAGAGAATTCAGTGGGCCCTAAATGTAATCACAAGGGACCTTGTAAAAGGGAGACAGGAGGGTTAGAATCAGAGAGAGAAGATATAATAATGGAAGCAGACGTCAGAGAGGAGAGAGATCGGAAGAGGCTACGCAGCTGGCTTTGAAGAGACAGAGGAAGGGGCCACGGGCCAAAGGATGCAGGGCCTCTAGGAGCTGGAAAAGGCACAGAAGGGAAGGGGAGGAGTGCCACCCTGATAACACTTTGATTTTAGCCCAGCGACACTGATTTCAGACTTCTGACCTCCAGAAATGTATGAGCACAGATTTGTATTGCATTTGTGGTCATTTACTGCAGCAGCAATAGGAAACTAATATGTCATTTCTGACAAAAGACAAAAGTATATGGACGGGGAATAGATCAGTAGCTGTGGGGATGAGGGGTGGGAGGGGAGAGGGCAGCTAGGGATGGGGGAGGGTGTGACTACAAAGGGCTGATGGTGCAGTTTTGTATTCTGATTGTGGTGACGGTTACACAAATCTATACATGTGTTAGAATTCATAAAGCTATACACACACCCCCACACACAAATCAATTTTACTGATTGATTGATTTTTTTTTAAAAAAAACCTCGTTCATATAAATGTCAATACTTAACACCCATTAACCATTATTATAACAAGACATCCTGTTGGCCAGCGTCCCTCTTGGCTACCCAGGGTTGTGCAGAGAAGCAACCCTTGCCTGTATTACAGACCTGCCTTCGATTTGCCGTGTAACCCGAGGTCACTCTCAAAACCTCTCTGGTCTCATTTGATGAACGAGCAGTGATGGGTGGTCAGGGACCAGGGACCTCTTTTCCAGGGACCTCCCAGTCTGATGTTCAAAGAGGGCTCCCCATTCCAGGAGCTTTAGGCCATCTTGCCTGAGATGGGGCAAATTCATTCATTTGGCCCACAGATATTTATTGAGCACCTACTATGTGCCAGGCCCTGGGGGATAGGAAAGTGAGTACAACTGACAAAAACACACAACAAAACCAAAAAACATCAGAACAAAACAAAAATCCCTATTGCAGTTTATGTTTGAATGAACAATAAAATTAACACAGAATGTTCAAAATGTAGTGTATCGGATGGTGATGGAAAACATGAAGCTGGTGGGGGACAGGAAGCGTCTGGGGTTGGGAGGGTTTGCAATTTGAGATCGATGGAATCAGGGGAGGGCCCTCCAAGGAGGTGACATTTGAGCAGACCTGAAGGAGGTGAGGGAAGAGCTGTGAGTGTGTGTACCAGAGGGAATAGTGTGTACAAAGGGGGGAGAGGGCAGGCTGCTGGCATTCAGGGGTCTTGTGGGACTGAAACTGACCCCCACTCCTCTGAGAGGGCCCCGCCCTTCCATGCATGCGATCCGGCCGCATGAGGAGGTTTTCCGCAGCCCCGCTGTCCTGCTGACTCACAGCAGGTGCCTGTGGTCAACTCGCCTGCCTTTCTCGGGAGAGCGTTTTCAAGGCTCCTCAAGCCTGAGCTGGGTTCATTGTGCCTTATTCCCAGGGCACCTTGTGCAGTGGCGGCCGCCCTCCTTTGCCTGAGCTGCTCTCGCCTGCAGGAGTGCCTTCCCTCACCTCCCGAAATTCCGCTGCCTGGAGCCCATCTGGGCGAGCGTCCCCATCTCCTCAAGCGTCCCCATCTCCTCTGGCCACCTCCACCTCAGTGGAGTGACTCACGCCTTGGCCAGAGCACAGAGAACCGGGCTCTTTCACTCTCCTGCTCTCATCTGGGGCCGCTGAGGAGACATTAGAATAACCTCTTTGGGAGATCACTTGGCAACATTTTAAGTTATACAGGCCACCTCCACTCAAGCAGAGGACACCCGGTCCATGCGCATTTTTACCCCTCTCAGCACTCTGTTCTTTTCTTTCATAGCCCTTTTAATACTTAGTAACTATTTTCTTTGTCTATTGACTTCTTGAAATCAATCTTCCCCACTATTAGTAGCTACAAGGGAACAGAAATTCTGCTTCTCCCATGTCCCACCTCCAAGAACCAGCATCAGACAGGCAGGCAGCGCTCCATTATATCTGTTGGATGCACAAATGAACGTGACCTCCAGAAATTTATGGGATGGGTGACCTTGAGGAAGTGCTCGGTGATATATGGACCACCATGCTAATTGCAACATTGTAAGAGGGACCTGAACAACAGAGAACTGGATAAATAAATCAGGACTGGATGAATAAATCACGGCCTGCAAACCTTGGAATCCAGCCATTCAAAAGGAGGCATTTATGTTTTGATAGGGATTGGGGTTACACATGTATTTCTCAAAATGGCACACTTCATAAGTTTGTGCAGTGCCCTGTACATAAACATCATCTATTAAAAAAAAAAAGCCCATAAACAAGTATTGAAGTCTATTTCATAATATGCAGCCTGGAATGTTTAAGGTGAAATGTTCTGATGGTTGCAAATCACTCCTTTGAAATGCATCACCAATACAGATTGCTGGATGGATAGAAAGATGTACAGATATATGATAAAACAAGTAAAATAAAATTTTAGGAGTAGTGGGTATAGAGGGGGTGCATGCTGAATAATTCCTCCAACGTTTTTCTGTGTCTTGGAATTTTCATTATGAAAATTCCAAAAGATCGGAGGGGTAAGGAGGTAGCATTTATTTGGGAAGATGTCTGAGATATTACAGAGAGTGAAAAGACAAGGGGCAGAGCCAGATATAAAGTAGTATCTTACTTATGTTTAAAAAATAAGTAAGTAGGGCTTCCCTGGCGGCGCAGCGGTTGAGAGTCCGCCTGCCGATGCAGGGGACACGGGTTCGTGCCCCGGTCTGGGAAGATCCCACATGCCGTGGAGCGGCTGGGCCCATGGGCCATGGCCGCTGAGCCTGCGCGTCCGGAGCCTGTGCTCCGCAACGGGAGTAGGCCACAACAGTGAGAGGCCCGCGTACCGCAAGAAACAAAAACAAAAACAACAAACAAACAAAAAAGTAAGTAAAAACAAGATACACACATAGAGAAAAATTTTCTGGCAGGCAAGCCTTAGAAGTGGTTACTCTGGGGATGGGTCTGGGATGTTTGTGAGAACCAGAATTTTCCATTTTATGCCCTTCTGCACATCTTGAATTCTGAATGGTGAACACAGTGGCAGTGACTGCCATGTGCTAGCCCTCTGCCTCCGTTGCTGGTGGGACCAGAGAGGTTTCTCCGGGGACTTGGGAGTCATGGGTGGAGGATGGCAGAGCCGGGCCTGGCATCACATCACCAGGAGAGCCCACGTGGGGCTGGGATGTGAGTTTGAAATGAACTTCTACCGACTTAAGATCCAGAAGTGGGGGGATGTTTTTAACACCTGCTAGACTGCCTTAATACGGCACATGTGTACCTTTCCTTCTTTTTAGAAGATCTAATTAGGAAAATAACAGGAATTTCCTGGAGGTCCAGTGGTTAGGATTCAGTGCTTTCACTGCCGTGGCCCGGGTTCAATCCCTGGTTGGGGAACTAAGATCCCACAAGCTGCACGGCAGGACCAAAAAAAAAAAATTAAAAAAAAAAAAAGGGAAAACCACAAATTATTGGATTGTCTCTCTGTATCTATTGATCATCTGGGTTTATTAATAAGTTATATGTATTTATTATCATCTGGGCTTGTTAACAAGTTAATGGTCTCCCCCAGCACGGCCATACCAGCCTCTGGGGATGCCCATACCACCAGCTTGGTGCGTACCTTAACCGCACTTGTAGAAGTACATGCGAGCACAGTGTGGACACTCAGCTTCCTTCTCTGTTCCTGCTTGTCCGACTTTCTTTTTTTAAAATTATTAATTATTTATTTATTTAGGCTGCTCCAGGTTAGTTGTGACAGGCATGTGGGATCTAGTTCCCCGACCAGGAATGGAGCCCGGGCCCCCTGCATTGGGAGCAGGGAGTCTTACCCACTGGACCACCAGGGAAGTCCCCGTCCTCCTTCTAAGCAATATTGATATCAGACCTTACTCTGCATCTTGCTTATTTTTTAGTTACTCTACTAAGGCAGTCTTTTCAAATCTGCAGCTATCTCTCCGCAGCTATCTCCTTGTTTTTATCTTATTTATTTTTTAAATTAATTTTTATTGGGGTATAGCTGATCTACAATCCTTGTTTTTAAAAATAGCTTCCAGAGCATTATTGACAATTGCCGTGGTATGGAAGAAACCTAAGTGTCCATTAACAGATGAATGGCTAAAGGAGATGTGATAAGGACTTCCGTGGTGGTCCAGCGGGTAAAACTCTGCACTCGCAATGCAGGGGGCTGGGGTTCGATCCCTGCTCGGGGAACTAGATCCTGCCTGCATGCCGCAACTAAGAAGTCCGCATGCTGCAACTAAAAGATCCCGCACGCCGCAACTTAAAAAATAAAAAAGTGATATGTATATACATATATATATATATATAAAATATAATATTACTCAGTCATAAAAAGGAAGGAAATTTTTCCATTTGCAGCAACATGGATGGACTTGGAGGGCATTATGCTAAGTGAAATAAGTCAGACAGAGAAAGACCAATGCTGCATGATATCTCTTATATGTGTAATCCCCAAAACACAACAAACTAGTGAATAAAACAAAAACGAAGCAGACTCACGGATATAGAGAACAAACTAGTGGTTACCATGGGGGAGAGGGAAGGGGGGAGGAACAACATAGGGGTAGGGGATTTTTTAAAAAGGGTTATTATTATGGGATTATATGAAATCATGTGTGTGAAACTTTTGAAAATTTTAAAGCACTATAAAATTTAAAGAATCTTTCATTCAATAAAAAAAATGTTTTTAATAGCTGCGAGATATCCCATTTCCATCCTGAACATTACTTTCCTGTTGAGGAAACGTCCTATTTTTTTTTCGTGTTTTCAGTTATTTTAATAACAGATGGAAATTATTATCACCTGAAGTTTTGGAATCATTATTTTTCTGCTTATGAAAATTACATATAGAACATTTGGAAGATACAAAAAATAATAGAGAAGAAAATGAATATCGCCTGCAATTCCCCCACATAGAAATGACCATGATGTAGAGACAGGTGGACAGCCAGCTAGAACTTTGTCTCGCAAAGCCTCCTACTTTTAAGTGAATTTTGACAAATGCATAATCCCTCCATGCAATCCAAACCCCTCTCATAATATAAAATAGTCGATCACCCCAGAACATTTCCTGGTGCTTCTTCCCAATTAGCTCACACCTCCACCCTGAGGCTACCACTCTTCTGAGTTTTTCCACATAAATTGACTTGGCTGGTCTCGGGCCTTCTAGGGCTGTCAACTTATAGAAAGTACTCTTGGCATCTGGCTTCGTTTGCTTAGCATAATACTCTTGACATGCACCCATGTTTGTGTGTGCATTATAGAGTTTGTTCCTTTTTATGGCTGAGTAGAGTTCGACTGTATCAATAGATTACGGTGTGTTGACCCATTCTCCTGTTCATGGCTGTTTCCGGGTGCCACTAATATGCATAAAGCCACTGTGACCATACTTGTCTTCATGTGGAAACTACATGCTCATTTCTCTTGGGCATATAAGTAGCATTGGAATTGCAGGGTCATAGGGTAGGATGTCATACTGTTTGGATTAGAGTAACTTTCTAGATTTTAAGTTCTGATAGGGTCAATTCTCCCTCCCCATTCTTTTTTTTTTTCTTCCCTGGCTATTCCTGCACATTTAAAATCTATACACACTTTTAAATGATTTTTTGATTTATTACTTTGATGATGATGATGATGATGGTGATAGAGAACAATCTAGCTAAAGAAATGAATCACTTTCTTCAAATTCTCAGGGTTCTTTGTCCTGCATCCCTGGCTCTGTCCCTCAAAGCCCAGCAGATTCTTTGTGGGCCCGGTAGCTTGCACTGCCCCACCTCCCCTCGATCCCCACGATAGCACAGCCAGTGTTGTTCTGTTCCCACTGTCAAGTTCAACTTGTTCCCTGCATACGCCATGCTCCACCACACCGTTGGAACTCTGCATGTGCTGTGCCTTTAGCCTGAAGGCTCTTCTCGACTTTTCTCTCTTCCCTTATGCTCTCTCTCTCTCTCTCTCCCTTCCAACGTATATTTATTAAGCCCCTACTATGTACCTCTCCCCACCCTTGAGGCCTTTGCAGCCTGGAGCCATGCCATCCAATAGAACTTCCTCTGACAATGGAAACGTACTGTTCTGTACCATGGCAGCCGCTGGCCTCGTGTAGCTACTGAGCCCTTGAAATGTGGTCCGTGCAACCCGGAGGGGGGCACAACTTTTAATTTTATTGAATTATTATTGATTTCAACTGAAACACTGACACTCAATTCAATTATTAGAATACTTTTTTTTTTGTGTGTGTGTGTGTGTGGCACGTGGGCCTCTCACTGTTGTGGCCTCTCCCGTTGCGGCGCACAGACTCCGGACGCGCAGCCTCAGCGGCCATGGCTCACGGGCCCAGCCGCTCCGCGGCATGTGGGATCTTCCCGGACCGGGGCACGAACCCGCGTCCCCTGCATCGGCAGGCAGACTCTCAACCACTACGCCACCAGGGAAGCCCAATTATTAGAAGACTTTTTTATGCAGGTTTGGAAAAGCTCAGGCCTGAGAATCGACTTTTGTCAGCTGTAATGGTAATGAGAACTGAATGCAAATCAGATCTTTCTGATGTAAGGTTAGCACCTGATTTGAGAAGGTGCACACTGTGTTCAGAGGCTTCCTATGAAAAGACTAAAGTATCTTATTCATATTTTTTTCTATCGATTATAGGTTGAAAGAATATTTCAGATATAACAGGTTAAATAAAACTTCTAATTAAAATTAATTTCAACTGTTTCTTTTACTTTTTGTTTAATGGGACTAAGAAAATGTTTACCTAGGGGGCTCGGGTTATGTATCTATGGGGCAGTGTTGGTCTGGAGGGTGGACAGACCACAGACTCATTGATCCCATCTGGGGTGACCAGCGTCCACCCCCACCCCATGAAGGTGACGGGGCCACAGAGGGGCAGCCCCTCCCTGTAGTTCCAGGCCCCTGTCTGATCCCTTTCTCTAGCATGGAGGTAAAGAGAGGGGTCTCCGGAGCAAATCCCAGATGTACGAGTCCTCTCTGGGCCTCAGCTTTCCCATCTGTAAAATGGGAATCCTAACATCATCACCCTCACAGGACTGTTGTGGAAACGGAAGGGGTTCAGCCACACAAAGTTCTGAGCACAAGCCTGGTGTGTGGCCAACGCTCAGGAAAGTTGTAATTATTACCATCTTTCACCCCGTCCCCACCCTTCCTGGCACCTGGGTTCCTGGCTCAGGAACGGGAATTAGAGAAGGAGGAAGGAAAACCGTGTGATCCCTGACTCAGCAGAGAACGGCAAGTCTGACATGTCCCGGGGCATCACCCACCACACCCATTTCACTGATGCACAGCTATCTGCCGGACCCTGTCTGCCCGGCGGGTCCCAGCCAGCGGGTGACATGGGTGGGATTTGAACACAGGGTTGACTTCCTGAGGGTAGCTTGACTCGTGACGCGGGCATTCTTGTCTGCAGTGGCAGAGACCTCGGGGTCCCTGGTCCAGGTCCCCCAGTGAGTAGCCGGCCACGCCACTCTTGGGGTGTCTGATTCAGGCCTCCCAGTGAGACCAGGGTCTCCCTTCTTGCCTCAGCATTCGATGCCACTGATGACCCACCGGGTCCCGCTCTGCATCCCCCAGAGCCTGCCTTCGGCAAACTGGGCTGCTCTGGTTCTTTCCAAGTGTGTCCTGGATATTCCCACTTCCTGATCCCAATGCAGGACCGCAGGCATAAGTAGGATGTGGGCACACATCCTACCGCCCCCTCCCCGGCCTCTAGAGAGCAAGGGAACCGAAACACATCCTTCCCTTCACTCTCCAAGCCTGGGTCCCTTGCAGGGAGACCAGTGGTGGGGAGAAGGGAAGGTGGGGCTGTGAGCATCTTTTTCTAATCCTCACCAGGGCGCCTGATTTATTAGTGGAGGTCCAGAACCCCACTTCCTCTCTGCCTGCCCAAATTCCACGCAGGTGGAATTATTTATTGCCTTTTTATTAGCGTCACCCTTCCCCTTGGGAAAAGCAGCTCTGTGACTGGAAGGACTATAGCCATAAAATCATCCAAGTAGCTTGGCCTCCCCAGGGAAGGAGGAGCCAGGGCTGTAAAACCAGTGTTGGTGACTTCAGCCATAAAAACGGTGAGATTTGAAAAGACCTTGTTTGGGGTTCTCCAAGATCAGAGGTAGGGGAGGAGCAGCAACCACAGGTCCAAATGCTGGCTCGGCTTCGCCTGGCCTTGACCTTCTCCAGAAAGGGCTGGTCAAGGTGCAGCCCAGTGCATGGGGTATTCCAGGAAATGCAGCAGAGCACAAGATACCTACTTAGCCTCCTGTCTGGGCAGGGTTCCCTCCTGACCCTCCTACCCCCTCATCTTGCTTATCCCCAAATTCCTTCCACATCTGCCCACCCTTTCCAGGCTGTGATAGAGTCAGGCTGTCCTGGTTCACATCCTGACTACAGCTCACTTGACAGCTGTGTGACTTTGGACAAGTCACTCAACCTCTCTGGGCCTCAGTGGCTTTCGTCATAAATAGAATGATAATAGTTAATCATTCTCGTGGCTTAATCTCAAACAGTTGTTGTGAGGATTAAATGAGGTAATAGGTGGAAGACGCTAAGCAAGGTGAGCATTAAAAAATTCTCTAGGGATTAACATCTTCTGGGTTTGTCTCTGTGTCACCTCTGCCTCCTGAAACTTAGTATAACTGCCTGGGTCCTGCTTACCTCCTGCTTCTAACTTTTTCCTCTTAAATTTTTGGTTTTGCCCTTAAGATCCCTTTTTAGTCCTTTGGATACATACAAGTCTCCATGGAACACAGTTAACATATCGAAACCATAATTTGTAACGAATTATGAACTAATGAACTAGAACGTTCCAAGTGATATGTCTCCCAGGTGCCTCTGAGCTCCTTCTTGTCCCACTGGCCTCTCCCCCTCCCCACCATCCGAATTAAATCCCTGTCGGTCACTTGTTTTTTTAAAAGACAGTTTGTTTTTTTATTAATTTTTTAAAAGATTTTTTTTTTGATGTGGACCATTTTTAAAGTCTTTATTGAACTTGTTACAACATTGCTTTTTTTTTGTTTTTTTGGCCCTGAGGCGTGTGGGATCTTAGCTCACCTGCACCCCCTGCATTGGAAGGCGAAGTCTTAACCACTGGACCGCCAGGGAGGTCCCTATGCTTGTATTTTTAAAATGATATATTGCTTAGCTTTTCTTGTTTTGGGGGAGGCGGGGAGCTTAAAAATGGAGTCGGGCTGCAGTTAGTGTCCTGGGAATCGCTTCTTGCCCTTGACATTAGGACTCATTCATGTCACTTCCAGCAGCCGCTGTCCTTTTCCTCTATTGTCTCCTCCCCTGCATGCCCTGCCCCTCCTCACTTGTCTTCCAGCCCTGACTCATCCTGCAAGTTCCAGCTCAAAGCTTGCCTAATCTCTCCTCCATTCATTCCTTGACATCATTCTCAGAGCCTTCACAGGGTCCCCGAGCAGAGGACTGCAGAGGTGGTCCCGACTCTGTCCCTGTCTGTGGCTGGTTCCGCCTTTTGGTACCACGGCACAGGTTTGAAGCCAGAAGTGTGATCAGGGACCTACCTGTGGTGGCCAAGAATCTTAAATCGTGTGAGGAGTTCTCCAGGTGAAGGAGAGAGGTCATTCCAGGTGCAAAGGCTTCAAGGTGTGAGATCTGGGCTGGAGGGGATGCGGAAGCAGCCAGGTGGGGCCCATGGAGCAAGGAAGGTGGGGAGGGGGCTTGGGGGGCAGAGAGGCGCTCCCACCGAGGGAGAAAGGCCAGCAGCAAGACCCTAGCCCCACTCCCCCATTTTAAACCAGAGCAGCTCTGTTTTGATCTCTATTATGTATTTCTGTTTGGATGTAAGATTTCTCCTGGACAAAGGAATCTGTATCTTAAAAAGGTTTTGGAAACCATCGCTGTGGGTCCTGGGGAGCCATGGAAGGGACTTGAGCAGGGGGGTGGCCAAGGATAGATTTAAAGATTTAGAAAAGACTTCTCTGGGAATCCCTTCAGAGGAAACCATGTATGCAAAGGCACTGGGGCAGGGAATAGTGAGGTATAACCAGGGAATTTGAGTGCTGGGGTAGATGGAATGCAGGTGAGGGAGGGGATTGACCTGGAGAAGCCAGGGTGCCAGGGCCTGGAGGGCCTCTGGACTGGGAGGAGGGGAGGGGCAGCTCTGGGAAAGACTGGAGGCATGGAGGCCAGGGAGAGGCCCCAAGGGCAAAGATGAAGCCTGAGCAGAGACCATGAGAATGGAGAGAGTCAGGGGTCAGGAGAGTGGGTTGGGGAGTGACAGGCCGTGGGAGGGAGAGGAAGGAAGGGACAAAGACAGTTGAGGGGGAGGCAGTTCTGACCTGGTGACCGATGGGGCCAGCCCTGAGATGGCAACCTGGGAGGAGGAATAATTCTGGGGAGCCACTGAGTTCCCACACAATGCTGGGGACGTTATGTGTCTGAGGGGCCTGCAGCAGAGAGTCCAAAAGGGATGTTAAGGGCCCTCATGAGAGGCATCCTTCTGGGTCCAGGGGATTCCAGAAGCTCATGGAAAAGAAGATTTTAAGCCACCTCCCCGGGGGCTGCAGAATTTCGGTCCAGAAGTGTCTTATAGGTGAGGGTTATTCACTCCCATTTTTCAGATGGGGAAACTGAGGCTGGGAGAGGCCAAATGACTGAATCAAGGTCACACACTGAGCAAGGGCTGGGGATTTTATGGCCAACTGACTGTGCGGGAGCAGAGAAGAGGTTGGCTGCCAGGGCCTGGTGGGAAGAAAAGGCTTCCTAGATGTGGGAACCCAGGAAGGGAACCAGTTTATCTCAGGAGGGAGAAATGGCAGAACCCAGAGGCCCAAAGAAAAGAATGCTGAAGAGAGAATGCTGGGAGTTTCTTCAAACAGAGCTGGGACCAGCCTGGTAGCCACTCTCATCCTGAGAGGCCCAGAGACCCAGGAGGCTTGTCTATGTCACACAACACTCAGAATTTAACTGCTCGTCTCTGGAGTCTGGGGCATGAGGGTGAGGGAAGGGAGTGGCGAGCCTGGAACAGTACAGTCAGGGGTGGCTGGAGGAGCTCGGGAGGCCAGGAGAGACTTGCCTGGCAGAATGCAAGATATGGAGGGCTGGGATCATCTAAACAGCTCACTGTGTGACCTTGGGCAGGCTGCCTGCCCTCTCTGAGCCTCCACTTTCCCCTCTGAGAAATGGAGCCGTGGGGAGGGGGTATCACTGAGGCTGTGGAAGAGAGGGGAAAACACAGACTTTGGGGTCAGGTGGACAGGGTTCAGATTTGCTTCTGGCTGTGTAATCATGGTCCCATCACTTTCCCTCTCAGCCTCAGTTTCCCCATCTGGAAAGTGGGCACTATAAAAGCGTCTGACTCATTCCTAGGAACAAAGGAGTCACACTTCTGAGGTAGGGAAAGCTCTGTCTTGGAGACCCATCCTTTGGGTCCCCAAGTCCTCCAGGGCCACAGACTCTGACTCTGAGACTCAGCTGTATCCCAAACCCAGTCCACCTCTGCTCTCCCATCCTCCCCCCCCAAACAGAACAGAAGCCCCTTGAGGGCAAGCACCCCCATCTGAAGGGCTTTTGGTCGCGTCTGGGAGGAAAGCGGGTACAAAATGCCCTCCTGTTTCCCGGGCAACCGCCATGCACCAAGCCCCTTCTCTTATCCAGTCCTACCTCAGGCAGACAAACTGCTTCTGGACCCCTTTGACAGACAGAGACACTAAGGCCCTGAGACGGACAAGACACCCCAAGAATCCCAACTGGTGACTCAGCACAGCCCGGGTCCTCGAATCCCTTCGCAGGAAGGATCCGCACTCCAGGGTGGACGAGCCAGCCCAGCCCAGACGGTTCTGAGGCTCCAGGAGGCCGGGGGCCACCTTTGCAGAGGCCCCTGGCTCTTCCCCCAGGCCACCTCCTCCGGGGGCGCTGCCGGCACGTGCCCAGGTCTGGGCCTCACCTGATCTCCGAGATGTTTTTCTCATAGGGGTCCCACGCAGCCTGGTTCCCGGGCTCGGCAGGCTCTTCCATGGCAGGAGGGCGAGGGTGGGGAGAGGAGGACGCGCTGGGAGCAGATGGCACAGGGAGCAGGTGTGTGTGGCGGTGGCGTCTACCACGCAGGGAGCCCGCCAGGTGCCTACCTCCACGCCCAAGGGGAGGGGCAGCATCCAGCCGGTTCTCCCAGCTGCTACCCACGCCTCTGACAGTGGGGAGAGGCCAGGAGGGAGCCACCCTTCTCTGAGGGTGTAGAGGAGGGGTGATGGGCACCTCCTGGGCATCTTGCCAGTGACTGGGGACAGAGTCCAGGGGGTCAGAGACAATCCCACACCGGAACATTCCGTGCTGGTGGCTGTGGGCATGTCTGTGCCCATCTGGAGCCTCAGTTTGTTCATCTGATCAAAGAGCTAGTCTCATCTCAGAGAGTTCATTCATTCATTCATGCCTTTATCCATTCAAGAAATACTGATTGAGCGCCTCCTGTCTGCCAGGCGCTGTTCTAAGGGTTGGAATACTGCTGGGAACCAGACCGACAGAAACTGCCCTGGCGGGCTGACACTTGTAAGGGGCACATGTCAAAACAGATTGAAAGACGGGGACAGACGCAGCCAGGATCACAGGGGCACAAACAGGAGAGAGGGGGCCACTGAGAGAGGGTCAGAGACAGCAAGAGACACAGAGAGAACGAGGAAGAGACAGAGAAACATGCAGAGCGACAGAGACAGGGAGAAGCTGAGGGAATGCGAGAAACACTGAGGGTCAGAGATAGTGAGAGACATTGAGAGACACAAAGAGATACAGAGATGCAACAGATAAGGGCCAGGGCTGGTTGGTGTGGGACTTTGAAACTCACAGTGCCTGGTCTGAGTCCCAGCTCCAGCGCCTCCCAGCTGTGCGGCCTGAAACTAGTCCCATCAGCCCCCGGGCCTCAGTTCCTCCCATAAATGGTACCCACGTCATCGGGCTGTTGTGAGGACCGGATGAGACGTTTCTCAGATGCTTTGCGGAGAATCTGACACACAGGAGGCTCCGCAAAGCCCACGTCCCCTTCTGCTCTGTCCCCCACCCAAACCCAGCTCCTCTCCACCTGCTGGTCTCCTGACCCTTCAGACACTTGGCATCTGGTCCCCAAACCTAATCTCACCAGAAATGACTGCTTTTTTTTTCTTTTGCGGTACGCGGGCCTCTCACTGCTGTGGCCTCTCCCGTTGCAGAGCACAGGCTCCGGGCGCGCAGGCTCAGCGGCCATGGCTCATGGGCCCAGCCGCTCCGCGGCATGTGGGATCTTCCCGGACCGGGGCACGAACCCGTGTCCCCTGCATCGGCAGGCAGACTCTCAACCACTCTCAACCATGACTGCTTTTTATAGGACAAAGAATGTGTGTACCTTGTTTAAAAAAAAAAAAATTATCTGAGCCGATAAGTCCAGAAAGAAAATAAGCATACCTGGGACCCGCCTTCTACCCACAGAGATAAACAACGTTTTGACAGACTCTTTCTAGAAACTTCTCATCTTTCTACTATGTGCCAGAGAAATTTCAGTTGGATAAATAAATACAAAAATATCATCATTTAAAACTCTATTTAGTAGAGACACAGATGTAGAGGACAAACGTATGGACACAAAAAGGGAGGGGAAGTGGCGGGGGGTGGTGGTGGTGGTGTGAATTGGGAGATTGGGATTGACATGCGTACACTAATATGTATAAAATAGATAACTAATAAGAACCTGCTGTATAAACAATAAATAAAATAAAATTTAAAAAAACACCTCTATTTAGGACGCTCTGTTATGCCCTTCTAATCAATATTTCCCCAAAGCTAATACTATCCTGACCTTTATAACCACAAAATAGTTTTGCCGGCTTTTGATCTTCATATAAATGGGCTTAAACAAAAACAAACAAACAAACAAAACTACTCTAAAATTAAAAGTTTGTTTAAAAAGAAAAAAAAAACAACTCTTATTTACTGACTAATTAACAGTTTGCCATGTTGTGTAGGTGAGGGGGGTGGGGCATGTCAGACTCATGTAATCAATGTAGAAGGGGGCTCAGAGACGTAGAGTGACTTGCCCAAGGTCACAGAGCATTGCCCACCCTCACTCCGAAAACAGGCAGAAGACAAATGTCCTGGGGCGTCACGCCCCCTCAGTTTATCTGCCCAAAGGCCCATCTCTAGGATGTTGTGATATGAGGAGCCTCCCCCTACCTCACACCACCACAACTGAGTTCGAATTCTGCCTTGTCCACTTTTTTTGGCGGGGTTGGGGGCAGGCCACACTGCATGACTTGTGCGATCTTAGTTCTCCACCAGGTACGGAACCCGTGGCCTTGGCAGTGAAAGCGCAGAGTCCTAACCGCTGGACCGCCAGGGAGTTCCCATGCCTCAGCCACTTACAGTATTAGCCTTGATGTTCCCATCTGTGAAAAGGGCTCCCTCACAGGGAGGGGGGAACATCAAGAGTACCAGCTCTCTCTGTCTGGGGCTGAGTGGGTTTCCCACGTTGGGGTTGTGGGAGGTTGAGCGAGACATCCCGCCTGGCCTTCCGTCCTGGACTGCCTGACCTTTGTTCTGCCTTCAGTGATCCTTTGTTCCTAGCTCTGAGGCGGTGACAACCTTGCCCTGTCCCTCCTGTGGGAACCTCTCCTGAACCCCGTCCCCAGGGGCCCCACAGAACCAGAGGGGAAGAGCATGTGTGCCAGCCAGAAGTCTCAAGTTCCAGAGGAGAGGGAGCGTCTAGGGGGTACAGAATGCCTAGATCCTTGAGGGAGCCTGGGCGGGGGGAACTTGGGGGCACAGCCCTGGGGAACAAGGAGATCCAGGGAGACCCAATGAGAATTTCAAGGAAGATGTTTAAGGGAGAAGGCAGGCCTGGAGGCTGTACCAGAGTGGGCAAGGGACCAGAAAATAAGGGGCCCAGATACACGATGCTCCCGCCCCAGGGCCTTTGCACTTGCTGCGCCCCTGTCTGACATGCTGTTCCCCAGACACCTGCGAGCTTCACTGTCTCCCTTTATCCAAGTCTGCCCTGTCTCACCTCCTCCGAGCTTGCCCACCAACCTCTCCTCCCACCTTTCCTGTTTTGTTTTTTCCAGTAGCGCACATCACCATCTGACATTCTCAATGTTTTAATCTTTGGTCTTGTTGACTGTCTCCTCATCAGACTGTCAACCCCATGAAGGCAGGGCTTGTTATCTGTTTGTCTCCCATTGTATCCCAAGGGAAGTGCCTGGCGGAGCTCCTGGAATGTGGCAGATGTTCCATAAACACTGCTGACGGAATGCGTGAATTGTCACAGGTGATGGGGAATGAGTGACGGGTTGCATTGGTGATGGAGGAGTTGGCTGAGTCTCTTCGGAACATGGGCGTGGGCATGGGGAGATGAAAAGCCTGATTATAGATGGAGAGGGGCCCAGACTCCTAAGGAGGTGGCAAGAGGAACCAGAAGGTACCAGAGTAGCATCCTACCATCTTACCCAGAGACAGGAGGGGAGGGACAGTAATGGAGACCACTGACCCCACAGAAATGGATCTGGCGGGGGGAACCTAGGCATCTGGGGACAGGGAAGAGAATTGGAAGGGTTGGGAAGGAGAGAGTGGGAAACCCAGTGCCAGCCGCCACGGGGGTGGGTAGGTTCTGGGAGGAGCAGGGATTGTTTAATCATCCATTCCTCTGTCTATCTATCCATCCATCTATCCAACTGTCCACCTATCAATCCACTCATCCACCCATCCATCCATCCAACTGTCCATCCATCCATCCATCTGAACATCCACCCTCTATCCATTCATCATCCATCCATCTATCCATTCATCCAGCTGTCCTTCCTTCCATCCATCTCTCCCTCCATTCAGCATCCATTTGTCTATCTGTCCTCCAAACATCCATCCATCCACCCCACTGACTAATATCTGGGGAAGCCTCCTCTAGATCAGGACCTGGCACTGCGTCCACAAATGAGACAGGTGTGTAGAAACAGCTTATAGAGCTGTGCTGTCCAACACAGAAGCCACTGGCCACATGTACCATTGAGCACTAGAAATGTGACACCTGTAACCGAGGAAATGAACATTTCCAATTTCATTTCTTTCTTTTTTTTTTTTTTTTTGCGGTACGCGGGCCTCTCACTGTTGTGGCCTCTCCCGTTGCGGAGCACAGGCTCCGGGCGCCCAGGCTCAGCGGCCATGGCTCACGGGCCCAGCCGCTCCGCGGCATGTGGGATCTTCCCGGACCGGGACATGAACCCATGTCCCCTGCATCGGCAGGCGGACTCTCAACCACTGCGCCACCAGGGAAGCCCTCATTTCATTTTAATCAACTTAAATTTAACTTTAAAAACAGAAGCAATGTAATTCCTCTTAAATACAACATGAATGCTTTGGAAAGACTGTATTTCACTTAACCCTGGGAAACGGAGCATCGGAATTGAGAAGAAGCATGTAAGATATCTCGCAGGTAATCTCTGTATTGATGACGTTGAAATGATGATATTTTGGATATATTGGATCGAATGAAACACATTTCTAAAATTAATCTCACTTTTTTTTAAAAAATGAGGTTACTAGAAAGTTTAAAATGACACACGTGGCTAGCATAATAGTTGAATTGATTCTGCTGGCCTGGGAGACATTGTCTGCTTGGTAACCTGCCTGTAGATACGGGTCTCTTGGGGAGGAAGAGGATGGTTTCCCAGGGGCAAGGCTGCCCCAGTAGGGGAACACACCAGGTGAGTGACCTGAGTGAAGAAAGCATCCAGATGGAGAGCCTGGTGGGGCAAAGGCATAGAGGCTGGGCAGACAGATGGGAGGTATTCCTTCTAGTCCAAAGAGGGGACATCCGGGGATAGGGCGCATTCCTGGGTCCATGGGTGGGAACTCACACCCATCCCTGGGGGCTTAAGGGCGCAGGGAGCAATGCCAAGTAGGGCTGGGCTGGGCTGGTCAGGACATGCCCTCTGCTCCTGGGAGCCCCCAGGAAGATGAACACATCATCTGCATGTGTCACTGAACACGTAGTGCCCCCTCCTGCCGCAGCCTCAGGGACTGAATGTGAAAGGGTAGCAGAAACTGGTCTCCCCCCGCTGGGGCTGAGGGCCGAGGGCAGAGATGGGGAGCTCTCAAGTGTGCCACCACCACCCCAGTCCTGGGCCCCCCATGCCAATTCCCTGGCCTCCCCCCCAGGCTCCCCACTTGGGCTCCAGGAAGCCCCAAGATGTATCGTTTTGCTCCTGGAGCTCAGACATGGGCAAAGCAAGGTCACTGGGTCACGAGGTCATGTTTCCACAGAGTCGGGGCCATTGTCACCTCCAGAGCCCAACCTTTCCTTGAAAAGCCAGCGAGGGCGCTTATAGGCTGGGTTCCCCAGAGGGCAGAGGCTGGAGGTAGGGCTCCCAAATCCTGGAGCTGGGAACAAGGACTTTGAATGGGATGAGGAAGGAAGACAGTACAGGAGCTGAGGGCCTGGACTCCTGGGTCCTGGAGGAGGAAGGGATGGGGGCTGGGATTCCTGTGACCCAGACGGAGAGGAAACTGGGACACCTAGACATCTGGACCTGGGGAAGGGGTGGGTCATGGATGGCGGAGGGTGCCCTTGTCCCCAGGGCTACCAAGGGCCTCTCTGGGAAGGAAACGAAGAATCATGCTGGGTGGGGTGGGAAATGGGCAGCTGACACCTCAAGCCGGCACGGCTCCCTCCCCCCAGCCCTCTAATCAGTGGGTCCATCTCGGGGTGTGCAGCGTTGCAGAAACCTCCTTTTCTGCTCCGCACCCCGATTACTCCATCCCCATGGAGGAGCCTGCCCCAGGGCAGATACCGTAGACCCAGCTCCACCCCACGCACGCACGCAGGCGCCCCGCCCACCCTGCTCCTGGAGCCCGGACTGGCGGGGGCGGAGCCACACCTCGGCTCCTCCGGGGAGTGGATGGTTGGGGACCCTGACTCTGGGGTCCTGGAGGTGGACAGAGACTGGGGAGGGATGCTCGGGCTGGGGTCTGGACTCCTGGGTCTGAGGGGGGAGGGGCCGGGGGCCTGGATCCTGGGTCTGAGGGGGGAGGGGCCGGGGGCCTGGATCCTGGGTCTGAGTGGGGAGGAGGTTAGGGATGGAGAGGTTAGGTTCCTGGTTCCTGAGGCTGGGACGGACAGTGCCAAGTGAGCCTCCCGGGGTGGGGGTGTTAGGTATGGGAGTCTGGGGTCCACAGGGATGGATCCAAGAACAAAGGAGCGGCCCCTCCCCCGCGACTTTTGGTGGAGCTCCTAGCAGCATCCTCCCCTGTCCCCAGGGCTCTCTTCTGCTGAGATGCCAGGACCGGCCAAACCAGCTGTGCTAGTTGGGCATCCCCGTGACCTACTCCCCACATTCTCTCCCTTCCCTAAGATGGCCCCAGGGAGGCCTGGGCCCAGCTCCAGGGAGAGGATGGTGAGTAGGTGGATGGAAGGCAGGCTCACGTCCTGGAGAACAGGACGCCCCAATGGCTGCTTCATTTCTCCGCCTCCTTCCTGCCCTGCCTGCCCTGCTTGTCCAGCTCATCCCTGCTCCTTCCCTCATCCTTCCCGGGGCAACAGGCACTGCCCCTACTCCCTTCTGAGGTTAGCACTTCCTCCTTGACCCTCAGTCCCCACACAACCCGCTCCACCAAACATCCATCCTGCCCTTCCTGCTCTTTCTGTCCCATTCATTCATTCAGCAGTTCCTACAGAGGGCCTATTCTCTGCCACGTGCTGTTCCAGGCACTGGGGATACAGTGGGAACAAAAACGGAACAGTGACCCTACCTCCTAATCCCAGAATATGTCGGGAATTCCCTGGTGGTCCCATGGTTAGGACTCGGCGGTTTCACTGCCGGGGGCCTGGGTTCCATCCCGGGTCAGGGAACTAAGATCCCACAAGCCCAAGCCACCCAGCATGGGCAAAACACAACACAACAAAACAAAACAAAACCCAAAATATGTGACCTCAGACAGCAAAAGGCACTTTGCAGGTGTGATCAAGTTAAGGGTCTTGAGATGGGGAGACGGCCCTGGGTAATTTGGGTGGGCCCAGTGTAATCACCAGGGTCTTTACAAGTGACAGAGGGAGGCAGGAGGGTCAGAGTTAGAGAAAGGCTGAAGTCACTATGCTTCTGGCTTTGGAGATGGAGGAAGGGGCCACAAGCCAAGCAATGCAGGCGGCCTCTGGAATTTGGAAAAGGCAAAGGAACGTATTCTCCTCTAGGACCTCCAGAAAAAAACAACCTTGATTTTAGCTTAGGAAGACCCATTTTTTAAAAATACATTTATTATTTATTTTTGGCTGTGTTGGGTCTTCGTTGCTGCGTGGGAGCTTTCTCTAGTTGTGGCGAGCGGGGCTACTCTTTGTTGCAGTACGCGGGCTTCTCATTGCGATGGCTTCTCTTGTTGCGGAGCACGGGCTCGAGGCGTGCCGGCTTCAATAGTTGTGGCGCGCGGGCTCAGTAGTTGTGGCTCACGGGCTCTAGAGCACAGGCTCAGTAGTTGTGGCACACGGGCTTAGTTGCTCTGCGGCATGTGGGATTTGCCCGGACCAGGGCTCGAACCTGTGTCCCCTGCATCTAGTATCTATTTGTGTCAATTAGAAAAAGACACATCTCCCTTTCTCAAATGAAATTTTTAAAATATTAATATATTACTGAACAGTCTTAATAACGGTATGTGGTTGCCCTGCAAGGAGAGCTGTCCAATAAACATGTCAGTAGAGTGCTATGGAAGAAATGAAAGCGGGGGTGGGGGGGACTAGGAGACCGTGGGTTGGGAATTGAGTTGAATTGCAATTTCAAACCCAAATGGTGACATCTGAGCAAGCACTTAGAAGAGAAAAGGGAAGAAACGACGAAGAGGACAGCAAGGGCAAAGCTTCGGAGGTGGGACAGTGCCTCTCAAGCAGAATGGAGAGATGGAGGGAGCTGGGTCCCCTGTGGTGTGGCAGGTTCTCTCCCAGCTCAGGGAAACCGACACGCCTTGCCAAGGCACAAGGACACCCTTTTGTGATACCAAGATACACAATCATAGTTTTAATGTATCTGTCAAACCCTTATGTAGCACTTAGTGCCTGGGGTAGAGCCAGGAGATCTACACAGATCCTCGTTTGATCCTTGTGATGACTTTAGGTGGCCGGCACTTTTATTTATTGGGTTGGCCAAAACACTTGTTTGGGTTTTTCCATAAGACGTTACAGAAAAACCCGAACAAACGTTTTGGCCAAGGCAATATTTCTTTATTTACTTATTTGTTTAGGCTGTACGGGGTCTTAGTTGCAGCATGCAGGATCTTCGTTGCAGCATGTGGACCCTTAGTTGTGGCATGCATGTGGGATCTAGTTACCTGACCAGGGATCGAACCTGGGTCCCCTGCATTGGGAGTGCAGAGTCTTACCCACTGGACCACCAGGGAAGTCCCCCGGCTGGCACTATTATTAAGCCCATTTTACAGATGAGGAAACCGAGACACAGAGGGCTAACATCACTTGTCCAGCTTGGATTCGAATCTGGCAGCCCGTGCTGTTACCTTAAGGCGTGAACGGGGCTGGAGGAGAAAAACGTTTTTGCACATTTCCTGGCCCACAATCAACGCTTAATCAATAGTAGCTCGGGGTCACCAGTTCTCCTCCTGGCTGCCCATCAAAATCCTCTGGACACTTTTTAAAAGCCACTCCCCAGGCTAAGTCAGAAGATCCAGAATCCTAGTGTAACTGTCTGTCTCTCCTGTTGGTTGGTTGGTGGTCCCTGCAGGAGGGATCCTGTCCACCGCCCTCACCACCAGGAACCCACAGCTCTTCTCAGAACAAACTAGGAAGAATTCACAACACAAATGTTGAGCCCGGCGGTGCTTGGCAACGTTTGGCAACGTCTGGAGATATTTTTAGTTGTCACAACTGGGGAAGGGTGAGAAGCCCTACTCCAGACACAACTTCCAGTTTCCCCCCAAAACTGGTGGCGGTAGTGGGAGGGTCCAAGCTAAAGAAATCTACAAGGAGAGAGATAAATCCGGGAGGTGGGACGTCCCAAACAGGACAATATGCCAGGCTCTTCAGTGCCTCAGATTGCGAACAGCAAAAGGGAAGAGTCACACAAGTCAGATTTTTCTTGAAACTCCAGTTAAGTTTTGTGCATTTCACATTATGTAAATTTCACCCTGTTCTGACAAATACAACTGTGAACACTGAGCCCTAGTTAATGATATACTTGTTGAAGGGTTAGATGTGAGTGTACTCTTTTCTGCAACTCTGAAATGCATCAAAAGATTATCATATACCTTGATATTGTGATTTATAATAAGAAATATGCACTTTGTCCCTGTTCCCAGCACAGAGCTCCTAAAACGCTTGGAATCTCCTAAGTGATCAGAATGATAAAGTTGTCTTAATACTCATAATAAACCTCTTTCTACCACACCAGAGTTTATGTTAATAAGGTGACTTTTGGAAAGCACTTAAGGATGGAGGCTGGTTGCCAGGGCAACCAATCATGTGATTGAAAGGTTGGAACTTTCATCCAAGCCCTGACCTTGTGGGAGGAGACAGCGGCTGGAGGTTGAGTTCAATGACCAGTGGCCAATGGTTGAATCCATCACCCCTATGTAAAGAAGCCTCCATAAAAACCCAAAAGGATGGGCTTTGGAGAACTTCCGGGTTGGTGAATACATGGAAGTTTGTGAAGAGTGATGTACTCACAGAGAGTTTGGAAGCGTCATGCCCTTTTCCCATACCTTGCCTTATACATCTCTTCCATGTGGCTCTTCCTGAGTTACATTCTTTTTTTTTTTTTGCGGTACGCGGGCCTCTCACTGTCGTGGCCTCTCCCGTTGCGGAGCACAGGCTCCGGACGCGCAGGCTCAGCGGCCATGGCTCACGGGCCCAGCCGCTCCGCGGCATGTGGGATCTTCCCGGACCGGGGCACGAACCCGTGTCCCCTGCATCGGCAGGCGGACTCTCAACCACTGCGCCACCAGGGAAGCCCTAGTTACATTCTTTTATAATAAACTAGTGCTCTAGTCAGTAAAATGTTTCTCTGAGTTCTGTGAGCTGCTCTAGCAAATTAATCGAACCCAAGGAAGGGTCATTGGAACCTCTGATCAGCTAGTTGAAGCACGGGTGGCAGTCTAGGCTTTCAACTGGTGTCTGAAGTGGGCATGGGGGGTGATCTTGTAGCACTGAATCCTTAACTTGTGGCATCTGACACTATCACCAAGTAGACAGTGTCAGAACTGAGCTGAATTGTAGAACACCCAGTTAGTGTCTGAGAATTGCTTGGTGGGGTGCGGGGGAACCCACACATTGGAATTGGAACTGGTGGTAGACTATTACATAACCACTAGAATGGCTAAGATTTAAAAGACCAAGAGCTGGCCAGGATGTGGAGTAATTGAAGCTCTCCTATACTGCTAGAGGCGGTACAAAATATTCCAGCCAGTTCGGAAAACAGTTTGTCAGGGATGGGGTTCAGGGTAGGCCGACCCACAATGTGCTGCTTTTTGTCACATGGATTATTTTAGGCTGAAGATAATTAAGGCCCAACAAGACCTTTTCATCTCCCCCTTAACTGCCTAAAAGAATTCAGATAGGGAGCCTGGTCCAGGAAAAGAACGATGACCAGAGTATGGGTAGGTATGGAAGCTGGGGGGGAACTAGCTTGGGTCTGTTTGTTCAAATTCCTCTGTGTCCCACTGGCTTTCCATGGCATGGCAAACTTTTGTGAACCAAACATCTCCCTCCTTTCTGTGAATTATCTTCCTTCCCTTTGAAGCCCCAGGCTCCTACCCCCTTCTCCTTAGCTCAGGACGGCATCTAAGCCTCAATTGCCTGTCTTTGAGCCTCTCTTGTCTATGCGAGGCTCCCGTACACACAAAATTAAATTTGTTTTTCTCCTGTTGATCTATCTTAATTCAATTCAATTATTGGACCAGCCAAAAGAACCCAGAAGGGTAGAAGAAATTTTTTTCCTTCCCTGGATCCTGCTTGCTCTGAGACTTCTATAGCTGAGAGATCCTGGGACCTTGCACAGAAAGCTGGCAGAAGGGTATTATTTACGATAGCCAAGACATGGAAGCAACTGAAGTGTCCATCGACAGATGAATGGATAAAGAAGATGTGGTTTATGGAATACTACTCAGCCATAAAAGCGATGCAATTTTGCCATTTGCAGCAACATGGGTAGTTGGAGGGCATTATGCTAAGTGAAGTAAGTCAGACAGAGAAAGACAAATACTTTATGATATCTCTTATATGTGAAATCTAAAAAACACAACAAACTAGTGAATATATATATATATAAAATAAAAAAGGGACTTCCCTGGTGGTCCAGTGGGTAAGACTCCACTCTCGCAATCCCTGGTCGGGTAACTAGATCCTGCGTGCGCGCCGCAACTAAGAAGCCCGCATGGCACAGTTAAAAGATTCCGCACGCCACAACTAAAACCTGGAGACCCAGAGCAGCCTAAATAAATAAATATTAAAAAAGAAAGAAAGAAGGAAAGAAAGAAAGAAAGAGAAAGAAAGAGAGAAAGAAAGAAAGAAAGAAAGAAAGAGAAAGAAAGAGAAAGAAAGAAAGAAAGAAAGAGAGAAAGAAAGAAAGAAAGAATTAAGAAAGAATTAAGAAAGAATGAAAGAAATCTGGCAGAAGGTAAGAATTCTTACCATGTCAGTCTCCCAGATCTCTGCCTGAAGGTCCAGTGAGGATCTTTTTTTTTTTCCTTTTTTTTAATTTCTAAATTTAGATTAGCAGGAGAAAATATTTGTGGAACTAGTTTCTTGGGTATAGAGACACTGGTGAAGATTTGTTACACTTACTCTTGGTTTTTATTTATCCTTTTCCTCCCAGAAATGGTCACTGTCATGGTCCGAATGCGGGTTGGAAAAGAATTTCCAGACACCAGGCCGAATGTAAAGGAGATAGACTTTATTAGAGGGAAGGGTCGCTGCCAGAACAGCGGGCCTACTTTCTAGGAACCTGGGAGAGTCGAGCACAAACGTGTGCTATAGATCAGGTTTTATAGCCAGAAAACAAAAGAATGGTCCGAGGTGAAAATTTTGTTTACTGATTGCTCGAGGCACATATACCTTCCTTCTATAGGTTGAGAGTGGGACAGGCCAGATGCCTTTCCTTACTGGGGATAGGTCCCGTTGCCCAGGTGGGCATCGCCCAAGTGGGCTCAGGAATTTCGTAGCCTTTACAACATGATGGGGAGGGCGATTAAGAGTCCGGTAGTGGGTGTAACATTTTCAGGCAGGGTTGTCCTTGAAGCACCATGTCCTTGGAGCATCACAGTCACTGTTTTTCTTTGCCTCTGTCTGTTGTATCATTTGTCATAAGGAGGAAAACCTGGGCATAAGCCCGATAAGCCCGCCGTTTGAGCCAGCCTCACAGACTGGTGAGGTCACATTTCTCACCAGACCAGTGTCTCTTTAGGCAAACTTAGTTCTGGGTTAATGCACACATGAGATAAAGGCTGTTGCTAAGGAACATCTTGCAAGCTAAAGCCGTGAAATTGGTGGGTATGGGTTGAGCACTTAAAAGCTACTAGAGGGCTTCCCTGGTGGCGCAGCGGTTAAGAATCCGCCTGCCAGTGCAGGGGACACGGGTTCGAGCCCTGGTCTGGGAATATCCCACATGCCGTGGAGCAACTAAGCCCGTGCACCACGGCTACTGGGCCTGCGCTCTAGAGCCCACGAGCCACAACTACTGAGCCCGTGAGCCACAACTACTGAAGCCCATGCGCCTAGAGCCCGTGCTCCCCAACAAGAGAAGCCACAGCAATGAGAAGCCTGTGCACTGCAAGGAAGAGTAGCCTCCGCTCACTGCAACTAGAGAAAGCCCACGTGCAACAACAAAGACCCAATGCAGCAAAAAAAAAGCTACTAGAATACTCGCCACCTAACTCAAAGACTCCTGTGTTAGGGTAAGTTGGTCACAGAATGGGTTAGATTAACACTAGGTCACCCATCAACCTCAAGAAAATTTCCGTGCAGTGAGCTATGTATAAGGCCAACTGGCCCGAGGCAGGGGAACACAATCAGATTCACAGGGTGCATCAGAACGAAAGTCTCCGGACCACCCAGTTCCAGAAACTGCCCTGGCGACATTCCAGACCACCCAGTTCCAGAAACTGCCCTGAAGACATTCCGGACCACCCAGTTCCAGGAACTGACCTGGGGACTTTGAAACCAGCCCAGCCTTGCCGCCTTTCTAGGGGCGGGACTAACGGTCCCCCAGGATACCCGAAAAGACCACCAAATAAGGAATACCCTGCGCCCTCCCAGATTCACCACACCCCTTTCCCCTCTTCCCCTATAAAATCTTGCCCAACCCTCACCCGGGGCACGACTTCTCTGGCCCCTTTCTCTCGGACCAGTGAACCTCGCCCGGGAGCGCTCCCTAATAAAGCTCACTTGAAGCTTTCCTCTGTTTCGCGGTGCCCTTTGTTAAGATCCGACCTTAAAATGCCACACAATCCCCAGCCCAGTGGCACATCCCTCTCAGGTATTAAACCCAAGGTTTAGCTAAACCTGTTTATGTACATATAAGAAAATCAGGGACTTCCCTGGTGGTGCAGTGTTAAGACTCCACACTCCCAGTGCAGGGGGCCCAGGTTCGATCCCTGGTCAGGGAACTAGATCCCACATCCATGCCGCGACTAAGAGTTCACATGCCACAACTAAGGAGACCGCATACCGCAACTATGGAGCCCATGTGCTGCAACTAAGGAGCCCACCTGCCGCATTGAAGACCCGGCACAACCAAATAAATAAATAATTAATTAAAAAAAAAGAAAATCCGATGAGGTTTTCCTTTTGTCTCGTTCTACGTCTTGAGTACTTAGCTTTGTGACCAGTGAGAATATTCTCTCTGGTGTCCACCACCCGGAAAGTGCATGTATGGCAAGCATCTTGGTGGCTAGTCAAATATACTGGGGTTCTGAGACACAAAGTCACAAGCAGCACGCTCTTTGTTTGGTTATGCCGGCTCTTGGGGGATTTATCATAAGGGGTCCCAGTGCATAAGGGGTTTTTGTCATCTCAACCTTCGTTGCTCTGTTAGTGGGGCAGAAGACTCATTGCATTACTGTCATCAACCTTCTGGTTCCAACCAGTCTGGGGTCTCAATACTTACCATCCTCTACCTGGGTGGGGACCTTACTTCCTGCAGGACCCAAAGATATGTATCAGATTGTTATGTATATCCCTTGAGGAGGAACTAGGGCTCTGTTTTATCACTGAACTATTGTTTCTTGACTGTTTTTCCTTTGTTTCTGCATTCCGTCTCTTCCCTAATCAGTAACTGCTGGTCTGCTCATTGGAACAAAGGGAAGGCCTAGGAGTCTAAAGCCCGCTTTTTTTTTTTTTTCTTTTTACAAACAAGGACTGGGGGACACAGAGGGACTTTTGTACCCAGGAGGGCCCCTCAGAGCTCTGCTCGGTTTCATTTCTACTAATCCTCTGTCTGAATTGTCTGTCCACTCTAAAGAGACTACAAGACGCTAAACAAAAGTCTGTCAAGCTCGTTGCCTTACAGATGCTCCCGTATCTACCCTCAAAAGACGGTCCCCGTATGGGCGCCTCCCAGAGTTGATGGGACTCTGAGGTATTTTCTGGTGAACTACTCTGCTATTCCCTTAAACAGCCAAGGGGAGACTAAAATTAAAATTAATGGAAAACTGTTGCAGGAAGGGGGACCCCCTTCCAGGGCCTGAGAGTGGGCTCTTGTCTAACACTCAGAAATGAATTGTCCAAGGACACACAAAGTCTCTTTGCTGACAAAGCAAGAGACTTTATTGGAAAGGGGTGCCTGGCCAGACAGCAGCATAGTAAGGGAACCCAGGAGAACGGCTCCGCCACGTGGATCACAGTCTCAGGTTTTAAGGTTATGAAACAGGAGGGAAGGGGGCAGGGCACAACATTTGAAAGAATGACATAGCCGGAGGACATGACATAAAGTGATTAGAACCAAATGGGTCCAACCTGGCAGACAAGTCGACTTCCACTAGACCTTGAGCCTCAGTATATGCTCACTGTAACACATCAGCAAGCTAAATGACACACCTCAGGTGCCATGACAGTTCCAAGTCCAACCAGAAGGATCAAAAAGTGGGCGGTAGCCCAATTACTGGATATCCCCACCCCTTCCTGAAATAGCTGGAATACTCCGCCCACTCATTAGCCTATAAAAACGGACAACCCCCGTACCCTGGTGCCTTGCTCACCTTCTGAGATGGCCCAGGCTCTGTCTGTAGAGTGTGTTTCTCTCTAAATAAATCCACTTCTTGCCTATCACTTTGTCTCCCACTGAATTCTTTCTGCGATGAGAGGTTGAGAACCTGAGCTTCGTTAAGTCCTGAAACCAGGTGTGTGATCTCAGTTGGAAGACCGCGGGTTTGGGCCAGGTCCTGGCCACGTGGGTTCGAGTCCCAATCTGAGTTTTGGCCGGGTTCGAGTCCTGGCCTTGTGGTTCTGAGTCCCAGTCAGGGTTTTGGCCGGGTTCGAGTCCCAGCCACGTGGGTTCAAGTCTCAATCTGAGGTGCACAGTTTCAGCAATGGGGTTAGTTTCCCGGTTGTCTCTGGCCAATCATTCCGACTCAGGGTCCTTCCTGGTGGCGCGTGCATTGCGCTCAGCCAAGGTGGATTCCGGCGAAAAGGATTCTGGGGGGCTGGTAGGACATAGGGACGGGCGTCTCCTCTCTCGTTCTGACCTTTCCTGAATTCTTCCACTTGGTGGTAGCTTGTTAGTTCCACGTTCCTTACCAGGACCTCCTGTTTTAAGATAACCCATGCAAGTGATTATTATTATGGCTGTCCAGGGCAGGCAGTTTCTGTCAGTGGTTCTCCTAACAAAACCTTGCCAACTTCTGGTAGCTTACTGGAGCCTGCAGATGGGATTCTGGGAAAACTAGCAGAAGACAACTAAGGTTTAGAATTCTTACCAGAGTTAGCTCTCCTTACTTGCTTTTTATTATTATTATTATTATTATTATTATTATTATTATTAGCTGCACCACATGGCTTGTGGGATCTTAGTTTCCCGACCAGGGATAGAAACCTGGTCCATGGCAGTGAAAGCCTGAGTCTTTAACCACTGGACCACCAGGGAATTCCCATAACCACTGGACCACCAGGGAATTCCCAGAGTTAGTTCTCCTTGAGGCAGGAGATAGATGGGCCCCCGGCTGAGCAGCTGGAGTCTGTACCCTGTGGACAGATAATCCAAGATGAAGATAATAACAGGAGAGACGAGCTGAGCCCTGCCCAGATAAGAGATAAGGAGACCACATATTTCTCATTCTCAAGGTCAAGGAGACCTTCCCAACTACACATGCATAGAAAGGCTCCTCGGAGGTCAAAAAGGGAGAGGACACCACCCCATAGTAAGTGATGTCAACCTACCCATAGGCCTCTTTGCTAGAATCCATCTTGGCTGAGATGTACACACACACATGGGAGGACCCTGAGATACACCAAATACAGACTCAGAGCCAGACAAAGCAAGATGATTGCCCAAAGGAAACCCAGAAGAAATGCCCCATATAAATGATTCAAACTACCACGAGGGCTCGACTTTCTCTCTGAGCCCGCTGGTGTGTGCCTATTCACGCATACTGTACTCTTTTTCCATCTAATAAACACTTTACTTGTTTCACTAATTTCCATCTCTTTGTGGAAATTCGTTTCTACAAAGCTGATGGGCCAGAGCCTTGTCACTGGCTGTTGGCCCTTGTGGTCTAGTAGCTAGGATTCAGCACTCTCACTGCCAGGGCCTGACTTCAGTCTCTGGCCAGGCAACTAAACTCCTGCTTCCAACCACTGCAGGCTGAGGCCACCCAAGATCATCCTGAATCTCTACTTGTAGTGCCCAGTCAAGAGAGGAAAATAAAATTTCATATTGCCACTTTCTTTCCAAATCCGGACCCATTGGTTACTGTTCTTTTCTCTCCCAGGGATATTTACTGCCTTCTTGTTTGTCTTGTTTTGTGTCCTAGGAAATTAGCTTGGCTTTCTGCCTGCCTGGAACATACACATTGTCAGTTCTTCCTCTTGACTATCTTTGGGATTGACTCTAGAACTTGTGAAGGTAACATCTTGTACATACTCTTTGAGGATGCCTCTTGAGTCCATGGGTTGTTTATACTGAAACAGGAGGGAAGGGGGCAGGGCACAACCTTTAAATGAATGACGTAGCCATAGGACATGCCGTAAACTGGTTAGAACCAACTAGGTCCAAGATGGAGGAAGATTCAACTTCCAGTAGACCCTGAGCCTCATTATATGCTCATTGTAATACATTAGCATATGCTAAATGACACACCCACCAGCACCAAGACGGTTCAGAGGTCAATCATAAAAGGCCAAAAAATGGGTGGCGACCCACCCCTTCCCTGAAATAGCTGAAATAATCCTGCCACTCATTAGCCTGTGAAATCACCCAGCACATAAAAACTAACCACCCCATATTTCGGGGCCTCTCGCGTTTAGAGATGGACCACATTCTGTCTATGAAATGTGTATCTCTTTAAATAAATCCACTTCTTACCTATCACTTTGTCTCTCACTGAATTCTTTCCACAAGGAGACATCAAGAACCTGAGCTTCCTTTTAAGTCTTGAGACCAGGTGTGTGACTTCAATTAAGAAAACCATGGGTTCAAGTCCCAATCTGGGTTTCGGCTGGGTTCGAGTCGCGGACCGTGGGTTCAAGTCCCACCTGAGTTGCACAGTTTCAATACTGCCACAAAGGGGCTTCCTTGGCGCCACAGTGGTTAAGAATCCGCCTGCCAATGCAGGGGACACGGGTTTGAGCCCCGGTCCGGAAAGATCCCACATGCCGTGGAGCACCTAGCCCCATGCCCCACAACTCCTGAGCCTGCGCCTACAGCCCAAGCTCTGCAACAAGAGAAGCCACTGCAATGAGAAGCCCGCGCACCGCAGCGAAGAGCAGCCCCCACTCACCGCAACTACAGAAAGCCCGCGCACAGCAACAAAGACCCAGTGCAGACAAAAATAAATAAATTAAATAAATAAAATTTAAAAAATACTGCCACAAATATTTATGTTTGTCCCAGATGAAACCTGACGAGGATTTCATAACTCTATGATCAGAAATTTGGCCAAATTGGAAGCTGACATTCAGAAACTGATAGAATCTTTTTGGCCATTTCCCCTAAGCTAAATGTTTCCAGAGAGAAAGAAAAACATTCCAACATAGGTGAATGGGTTTATCAGTTCTTTGATGTCATTTTGGCAGCAACAGAATTCTTCAAGGGATTTTAAAAAACTGTCCATGTTTTACAAATCTAGTCTTTACGGTATCAGAGGTGAAGCTCCAGACACAACTCAAAGACCACTTACCCATTTTATCACTCCCCAAGTCTCCCCATTTATCTCAATAGGCTTATAAATATTGTAAAAATTCTGGCCTTAAGGGAACAAGAGCCCTTCTAGGAAGTGCTTGCATTCTTCCTCTGTGCCTTTGAGATGTAAATGTTTTACCTAGACTTCTCCAGGAATTTTTATCTAGAATTCAAAACAAAAACAAGCAAACAAAAAAACAAACTAAACCCATGCCCCATAGAGTTAAATAATCCATCCTGAACATGTGTGCTAACACAGTTAGGTGTTAGCAGACATTCCTGAGATTTTCTTACAGCTTGCTGAAAACCCCTTTGCTTGTAGCCCACCTTCACTGAGCAAGCTTGCCTTAATTATTTTGTTATAAATTACATACCCTCTAAGCTTCACATAGCTTAAACAATAAGATGTTTGTTGGAGTTGTTTTCCAGGAACTTGGAGTCAGCTGTGTCTAGTTCAACCTGGAGCCGGCTGGTTGGGACCATTGACCCTAAAACTGGGTCTATGCAGGTGTCTGATGAATGACTTTTTGACATCAGCAAGCCAAAAACCCCACCCTCAGATCATGCTAAGCGCTTCCATTTTTTAACATACATCCCATGAAGAAGCATGTGACTCAGATATGCCTGCACGGAACACCAGTTATCTCACTTTTCTCTAGCTCCAGTAAACTTCCCCACTCCCAAGACCACCCTGCTCCTTTATTCCATAAATATCTCAAGCCCCTCACCTTTGGGGAGGTGGGTCTGAGACTTGTTCGCCTGTCTCCTCGCTTGACTGTCTCGTGAATAAATTCTTTCTCTGATGGAAACCTCAGCATCTCAAAATTTTGTCTTGCTCTGTGTCAGGCAAACAAACCTGGTTTGGTAACAAAACCTTAAATATCTTCTCCACAAATACCCATCTCATGATTGAAAGTTTAAAATAGAAGCTATGAGGTCTCTGCATCTGTCTGCATGGTCATGTGTGTCTATATATATGTGTTGCAGAAGTGTGGTATTTTCTACCTCTAGTCGGTATTGCCTTGAGTAAGGAAGGTCACTTCCTGGCCAGGGCAGGAACCTCAGGCTATTCTGGGGACCCTGAGAAGAGAGGAATTGACCCAAATCTATAAGTTTGGCAGGCAAAGTCTGATGGTAAGTCTTTGGCTTGACTTCCTAGCCTTGAGAGGCTTTTAGAAGTCCAATATGAGGGCTTCCCTGGTGGCACAGTGGTTGAGAGTCCGCCTGCTGATGCAGGGGACACGGGTTCGTGCCCCGGTCCGGGAAGATCCCACGTGCCGCGGAGCGGCTGGGCCCGTGAGCCATGGCCGCTGAGGCTGCGTGTCCGGAGCTTGTGCTCCGCAACGGGAGAGGATCCAACAGTGAGAGGCCCGCGTACCGCAAAAAAAAAAAAAAATTAATTAATTAAATAAAATAATAAAATAAAAAAAGTCCAATATGAGATTCCTTATAAAAAGTTCAAGCAAAGCAGATTAAAAGATTCTATATGGTCAATCGCTGTTCTTGCTGCACTTATGTAAATAATCCAAGTTTTTTTAAATTAGACTTAATTTGTCTCACTATGGTTACCTTTTTTTGTGAATATTTATTTATTTATTTGTTTGTTTATTTATTTATTTGGCTGCACTGGGTCTTAGTTGCGGCATACGGGATCTTTAGTTGCTGCGTGAGGGATCATTTAGTTGTGGCATGCAAACTCTTAGTTGCAGCAGGTCGGATTTAATTCCCTGACCAGGGATTGAACCTGGGTCCCCTGCATTGGGAGCATGGAGTCTTAGCCATTGGACCACCAGGGAAGCCCTCACTATGGTTATCTTTGATAGAAATGAGAGTGATTGTAGAGAGAAAAATTATATTTCAGTAGACACCATAATACACAAGTGTGGATATCAGATTCTAGTTCTGTTAATTGTCTTTGATATTTTGTTTTCTACCTGTACACTGAACTAGAGTCTGAACTCATCTAGTTTCCTCCAATATTTGACTACTCTCCAAACTAACATTTCCAATTTTCTTCCTACCCTTCTGACTTGGAATCACTGAAGACTAGAACTGTCCTTTTCCCAAAGCCATGCCAACTAAAGTTGGACAACTTAATATAAAAACCACAACAGCTCACATATGGACACTCTTCAGGCCTGTAGCAATGTGACCACACAGAAAGATCACCAGAGACATTCAAGCTACAAACCAGAATACCTGTCACATTGCCACGGCCTGTCCCCACTCCATCTGAAGATGCTTTGAGCCCAACAAGTAGAAATCTTCTCAATTGTCTGACTTCAGAACTCAGAAACGGATTATAATCTTCTCCAATCATTAACCATGGTTTTTCTTTTGTTTCCATAGAAACGCCTTATTAAATACCCAATTTCTCATGCAGTAGAGGCCTAACTTTGGGAGCCCAGCTGTACCACCACCTCCTAAAAACGAGATACAACTGTTTAACCGAACTGACCTATTTTCAAGACTAAAAGATTCATTCAGTGAAATAATGGAATGTTCTACCGGTTCAGCTTTTTGTATGTGAAATTTCCAAGGAAGTTTCAGGGCAGGCTGCCCCAGAATGTGCCACTTTGGTATGTAGATTATTTTAAGCTGAAGAAAATCGAGGCCCAACAGACCCAAGAAATGCTTTTTACCTCTTCCTTAACTGTCTAAAAGAATTCAGATAGGGAGCCTGGTCCAGGAGGAAAGCTATCACCAGAGATAACTACAAAGGGTAAGAGTAAGTGTGGAAGCTGGGGGGAGCCAGCCAGGGCCTGTTTGTTCAAATTCCTTTCTGTATCCCATTGTCTTCCCAAACATGTTAACCAAACATCTCCCATCTTCCCCTGAATTATCTTCCTTCCCTTTGAAGCCTCAGGCCCCTACCCGCTTCTCCTTAGCTCAGGATGGCACATAAGCCTTAATTGCCTGACTGCCTTTGAGCCCGTCACGTCTATGTAAGGCTCCCGTACACACAGAATTAAACTGGTTTTTCTCCTGTTGATTTGTGTTCATTGTATTTAATGACTGGACCAGCCAAAAGAACCTAGGATGGAGGAAATTTTTTTCCTCCCTACTCTTATTAAGTTACATTTATCATATGACCCAGCAATTACACTCTTAGGTCTTTACCCAAGAGAAATAAAAGCACACGTCCATAGGAAGACCCAGACGTGAATGGTCATAGCAGCTTTATTTATTAAAAGCGAATACGAGAAGCAATCCAAATGTTCATCAACAGGCAAATGAACGAGCAAAGCTTAGCAGAGCCAGACCGTGGAACGCTGCTCAACAATAAAAAGGAATGAACCTCCGAAGCACACAAAAACGTGGACAGACCTCAAAATAATTCTGCTGAGTGAAAAAAGACAGACAAAAAATAGAACATTCTGTATGATTCCATTTATATAGAAGTCTAGAAAACGCAGACTAATCTAGAGTGACAGGAAGCGGGTCAATGGGTGCCTGGGGATGGGGGAGTCGGGTAGGAAGGAGGAATTACAAAGGGCACAGGAAACTTTTGGGGTGATGATGTGTTCACTATCTTGCCTGTGGTGATGGTTTCACAGGGGTACACACATGTCAAAACTTACCAAATTGTGCACTTTCAAATATGGGCAGTTTATTGTATGTTAATTATACATCAATTAAGCTGTAAGTAAATAAATGGAAACAAACTCATTCAACTGTATACTTTAAATGCTTAACCATGTAATTTAAGAGGGTGTGTTTTATTGTATGGAATTGTATGATTATTACGTAAATTATACCTCAATAAATCTGACTTGAAACAAATGATTGCAACTAGTAGATAAATAAGTCCTGGAGCTCTAACGTAGAGCAGAGTGATTACAGACAAGATACTGGATTATCAGCTTCAAAGCTGCTAAGGGACTGGACTTTAATTGTTCCCACCACAAAAAAGAAATGATAATCAAGTGACATGATAGAGATGTTAGCGATACAGTGGTAATCATATTGCAACACAGAAATGTATCAAATCATCATATTGTAGACCTTAACTTACACAATGTTATATGTCAATTATATCTCAGTTAAAAAAGTGGATAGAGGGGGCTTCCCTGGTGGCACGGTGGTTAAGAATCCGCCTGCCGATGCAGGGGACACGGGTTCGTGCCCCGGTCCAGGAAGATCCCACATGCCACGGAGCAACTATGCCCGTGAGTCATGGCCACTGAGCCTGCGCGTCCGGAGCCTGTGCTCTGCAACGGGAGATGCCACAACAGTGAGAGGCCCGCGTACCACACACACAAAAAAAGAATCTGCCTGCCAATGCAGGGGACATGGGCTCAAGCCCTGGCCTGGGAAGATCCCACATGCCACGGAGCAACTAAGCCCGTGCACCACAGCTACTGAGCCTGAGCTCTAGAGCCCGCAAGCCACAACTAGTGAGCCTGCGTGCCACAACTACTGAAGCCTGCATGCCTAGAGCCCGTGTTCCGCAACAAGAGAAGCCACGACAATGAGAAGCCGGTGTACCACAACCAAGAGTAGCCCCCGCTCGCCACAACTAGAGAAAGCCCGCGCACAGCAATGAACAACTCAACACAGCCAAAAATAAATAAATAAATAAATAAACAAACTAATTAATTTTTTAAAAAGTGGATGGAGGGACTTTCCTGGTGGTGTAGTGGTTAAGAATCCGCCTGCCAATGCAGTCGACACAGTTTCGAGCCCTGGTCTGGGAAGGTCTCACATGCTACAGAGCAACAAAGCCCATGCTCCACAACTACTGAGCCTGAGCTCTAGAGCCCAAGAGCTGCAACTCCTGAGCCCGTGAGCCACAACTACTGAAGCCCACATGCCTAGAGCCCATGCTCCACAACAAGAGAAGCCACCACAATGAGAAGCCCATGCACTGCAGCAAAGAGTAGCCCCCGCTCTCTGCAACTAGAGAAAGCCCGCGCACAGCAACGAAGAACCCAATGCAGCCAAAAATAAATTAAAAAAAAAAAAAGGTGGGTGGAAAGATAAGCCATAAAGCAAATGGAGTGAAAATTCTACAATGAATATAAAGGGTGGGTATGGAATATTCAGTGTATAATCCTTTTGATTTTTCTGAGTTTGAAATATTTTATATTAATGTGAGTAAAAAAGGGGTAAAGGAAAACGTTCTCTACTCATACTTCTGAACCAAATATATATTCCTACCCCCACCCCCACACCAACCAATTCTACAGACACCAACTGGGTGTTCAACAATTCAATTAAATTCTGACACCAGCTACCCAGAGTCAGCACAGACCCCACAGGTTAAAGGCTCAGTCCCAGAAGACTGGCCTGACTTCAGACACCAGTCACAAGTCACCTGTACTTCCAACCAGCCAGCTATAAATCGGGGGCTCCCACGACCCTCTCCTCAGGTTCTGGCCTCCAGAACGCTTAAGAGAATAGATGTGTGTTGTTTTAAGTCACTTAGTGTGAGAAGATTTGTTACAGCAGGAATAGGAAACTAATACAGCTGGTCTTTTTCAAGATTGAGTGAGAAGCAGGGAACCAGCGATGGGTTGGGGAGACCAAGCTTAATTATGATATTCCCAGACTCTGGAATCAAGGGTCCTGCCCTCTCACCTACTGCCCCTCTGCAATGTGGTTGAGGGACTCCAGTCCTGGAACCTAAGGAGAGACACAGCCCCAGCCGCATCTCCGTTTCCTGAGACTCTGCTCTGAGCCTCTCTGTGGGTGGAGTTGGGGCAATGTGTCTGGGACCTGAATCCCCCTCCTCAGACCTGAGACAGGACCAGATCACACTCAACACACTGGGGAGTCACCAGAGGGGGATAGAGGAACTTTGTCCATCAGTCTAGGGATAGCCTCGACTTGTTCCCAGAAAATGGAGTGCAAATTGCATTCTTCCAAATCACACCTTATTTTTGTTTTCATGAAAACACAGGCTTAAAATGGAAAATCGGACAATTACAAAAAAGGAGGAAGAGGAAAGGGCAGTGTTCCTGGAGGGCCGCTGGTATGGCCCCTGAACCTTTTCATGTTTCATGCCCCTCCAACCTGCATTTTCATTTCTTGGAATCTCCCTAGAGACGTACTTGAACATTAACCCACGGCAGGATGTGCAAGTATGTTAACTGCGCTGTTGTTGGTCACAGCAAAAGCATTTGAAACCACCTAGATGCTGCCAATAAGGGAATAATCAAATAAACTGATACTTGCCCTTCTATGAAATGCGATGCAGCAGGTTAAAATCGCAAGATGCTGCTGGTGATAGATTAAGTTCTCTGAGGCTTATTAAGTGATAAAAGCAAGTTGCAGGACAATTCATCCAGGACGCCATACAATGTTTAGGTGGAAAAAACCCTACAAAAATGTATATTTATGAAGATTTAAATATGTAGGAAATACCTAGGGGAAAAAAAACCGTGAGGAGACGGTTGATCCTACAGACAAGAATAGGTCCCCCTGGAGGGACTTCCCTGGTGGCGCAGGGGTTAAGAATCCGCCTGCCAATGCAGAGGACACGGGTCCAAGCCCTGGTCCGGGAAGATCCCACGTGCCGCGGAGCAACCAAGCCTGTGCGCCACAACTACTGAAGCTTGTGCGCCTAGAGCCCATGCTCCGCGACGAGAGAAGCCGCCGCAATGAGAAGCCGCCGCAATGAGAAGCCGCCGCAATGAGAAGCCGCCGCAATGAGAAGCCGCCGCAATGAGAAGCCGCCGCAATGAGAAGCCGCCGCAATGAGAAGCCCGCACACCACAGTGGAGAGTAGCCCCCGCTCTCCGCAACTAGAGAAAGCCCGGGGGCAGCAACGAAGACCCAACGCAGCCAAAAATAAATAAATTTATTTAAAAAAAAAAAGAGTTGGTCCCCCAGGAAAGACGTGGAGTGGCCAAGGGACTTTCTCTATAAAGTTGAAGAGGCAAGATTAACCCCCAGGGGTCCTCCACCAAAAAATAACCAGGAGTCATTTTCTGACATATTTATTTTTAAAGCTTTTATCTTTGTAAAATTATATTGTTAACATCATGTTTTTGTCTCCTAATTTCATATATACATATGAATATTTTATATAAATATAAAATTTATAATATAATTTTAATATAAATCTACAAACATTTAATATAAATTTATAATATAAATTTGTATAATATAATATAAAATTATAATATAAATTTATAATATAAAAATGTATATACATTTATGTTTACATTATATATATATACATTATATATATATGTTCATTCCCCTCTGTATGTGTGTATATAAAATCCCCTCTGTGCCTCTATGTTACGTATGTGTATATGTATATAAAAAACACTATGTATGTATACGTGTGTGTGGGTATGTGTGTATATATATATATATATATATATATATACACACACACATAAGTGTATATACAAACATACACAGAGGGGATGATACTACCTATGTCATTTTTTTCTTTTCTCTTTTTTGCATGTGTCATTTTATATCTTGCTATTTTACACACGGTTTTCAACACAAATATTTGCCGTGCTGCTTCAGGCTCTTCATAAACATAACTTTTAATGCCTCCCTAGGTTTCTCTGGGTGGATTATGACTTACTTCCTCAATTCCCTCTTGTTGGACATTTGGTTCATTGCCAAGTTTTCTCTGGCATAATTATGTTTGTGCCCAGCGCTGTTTCTGCATTTTGGATTCCTTCCACCATCACCAGAACTGAATCCCTGACTGGTCAGAGGAAGTAAAGACTTCTCTCTGAAAATGATTTTCTTTCTTTGTGGTTACCAAAAACATCGCATCCATGTTTGTGTAGAAAATTTGGAAACTACAGATAAGCAAAAGATGGAAAAGCAAAACCACTGGTGATTCTGACCCCATTACTGGCTATGGAGACTTCCAATAATTTAAAATTGAAACGTTTTCTTCCATTTCTTGTTGAGAATACATTACACAGCTTCCACTTTCTGCTTATTTTTACTTAATATATCACAAAAACATGTTTCCCTTTCCTTTAAAATGATTGCATAATATTCCATAACATTGCTATTCCATGATTTACAGAGCCTTTCCTCTAAAGCTTATTATTATAAATATATAAATGTATTATAAATATCTTTTGTACCTATTTTTTTTTACTGATACAAATAATGCAACAGAGAAAACCTTTGTGCACAAACTCTTGTGCAGATCTTACATTATTTCCTTCCCGCAGAGTCCCAGAAACGGAATTACTGGGTACGAGTGCCAACTCAGTTTCTAGAAAGATTAAAATAATTTCCACTTGTTTACAATAAGCACAGTAAGGCAGAGTTTGCATCACCACATCTTCCCTATTGAATGTTATAATTTTATTAGAGCTTGACTATTGGTCAGAGAAAGTTCAGTCTTGCTTTCATTTCTATATTCATTCATTGAGTCAGTAAATATTTATTGACCACTTGCTACAAGGCTGGCACAGTTCTGGGCATTGGAGAGGCAGCAATGAACAAAACAGACTCATTCTAGTGGATGAAGGGAGGGGAGATGAATGAACAGTAAATAAGTAAATAACTAAGTGGATAGGGCATTTCAGAAAGCAATACGTACCATTAAGACAATTAATACTGAGGGTAAATGCTTTCCCACAGCCTTGTAATCCACTGTATTTCTGCCTTGTGACTTTTCCGTTCATGTCCTTTGACCATTTTTTATTGGCATAGTGGTTCTGCATTTTCCATCTCTTTACCCGTTTATCACAACTATGACAAACAAAACAGTGGTATGTGTATTCAACATCTGCTCTGTGACAGCTATTTTACTAAATGCTTTCCTCTCTTTATCTCAGGCAATTTTGCCCGAAAGGCATTACCTTCATTTTATAGATACACAAATTAAGGGTCAGAGAGGTTAAGTAACTTACCCAAAGCCACACAGCCTTGGTGGCACAGCAGGGATTCAAAAGCAGACAGCCCAGGCTCTTAACCACCAGGCCCTTCTTTTTTTTTAAAAAAAAAATCTTTATTGGAGTATAATTGCCTCACATAACCACCAGGCACTTCTGTTTCTAAAATACTTGAGACACTAATGAGTTATCTTACTTGATAAGTTGCTTCCCTGGCAATAAAGTTTTTTATAAAGTTTGGACTACCAAGTACATATGTAACAGAACACATTTCAGAAGCGAACAGTTTCATGAATTAATTCTAAGTACACACACCAATTATCCAGCACCAGATTTAAACAGAACAAAACAAAACCGGGGCCCTTTTGCCCTGCAGCCCCACCCAGCAATGTAATCATGCCCCTGAATTCTCCTATCTGCTGCTAATCATGTTTTGACTGCCAGCTCTGAATTCCTGAAAGGCATACTTGACGAGGTGCCTTTGTCAAACCAATGGAGCATTGTAGGCAGGCACTCTTTTCCCTTTATACTAAAGGTACATAAAACCCACACTTTTTTTTTTTTTTTTTTTTTTTTTTGCGGTACGCGGGCCTCTCACTGTTGTGGCCTCTTCCATTTTGGAGCACAGGCTCCGGACGCGCAGGCTCAGCGGCCATGGCTCACGGGCCCAGCCGCTCCGCGGCATGTGGGATCTTCCCGAACCGGGGCACGAACCCGCGTCCCCTGCATCGGCAGGCGGACTCCCAACCACTGCACCACCAGGGAAGCCCCAAAACCCACAACTTTTCATTCTCTGCATTCAGAGGGTAGACTCTCATTTAAATTAATATTTAATTTAAATATTTAAATTTTTAAATTTTAAATTTAAATATTTAAATTTTAAACCAATTTTTAAAACATATTTAAATTTTTAAAACATTTAAATGTTAACTCATTTAAATTAATAGCAGACGTGAAAACACACCAAGCTCAAAGCCAGATGACATGGGGACAGCCAGATGAATGTAGAAAGGGCATCAAGGTCACGGGAAAAGAGCAGGTCCCCTGGGGGTTGTCAGGAGTGTCACTGGCCACTGGGAACATTTCAGCCATAGGTCTGAAAGCTGAGTGTCACAGACAAACAGGGCTGGATAATATTCAGTCATTTGCACCCCATGTGATATTGGTCCCAGATTGCAGCAGGCAGCCTCCAAGACGGCCCCCAAGAATGTTTGCTGTGTTGGGTCTTCGTTTCTGTGAGAGGGCTTTCTCTAGTTGTGGCAAGCGGGGGCCACTCTTCATCGCGGTGCGCAGGCCTCTCACTATCACGGCCTCTCTTGTTGAGGAGCACAGGCTCCAGACGCGCAGGCTCAGTAGTTGTGGCTCACGGGCCTAGTTGCTTCGCGGCATGTGGGATCTTCCTAGACCAGGGCTCGAACCCATGTCCCCTGCATTAGCAGGCAGATTCTCAAACACTGCGCCACCAGGGAAGCCCTCTGAAGCAATTTTCAACAGCTTTATTGAAACAAAATTCACATACCATGCAATTCACCCATTTAAATTGTATAGTTCTTGGACTTCCCTGGAACTGGAACACAGACATGCAACTTCTAACAGTGCTAAATGCAATAAGAAAGAGGATGGGAGGGATGTAATTTAGGTTGGGGGAGGAGTCAGGGGAGGCTTTCCTTGAAAGGTGACAGTAAAGCCCAGATATGTGAGGGGAAGGAAAGAGGTAGGAGGAGAGCAAGGCAAAGAGTACTAGGGCAAAAAAAAAAAAAAAAAGAGTACTAGGGCAGAGGGAATAGCACTGGGGGTGGCTCTGAGGCTGGACAGCCCTTCGGGTCTCAAGAAGTGAATAGGAGGCTGGTGTGTTTGGGTCTGCCTCCATCTTAGGAAGGGGCCGGTGAGGGCGGGTGTGCATCAGTGCCTGGCCTGCGATGAGAACAAACTAAATATTTGTGCTCATTCCTCCCCCTCCCCAATAGCCACCTCCTACCTTCCTCTTTGCACTTGCAGTTCCCTCTGCCCAAACACACTGTTCCCTCTCCTTTTCTCTGGCTTATTCCCACGGGCCTCAGTTTCATGTCACTTTCTCTCAGATGGTATTTCAGCTATTATCGTGTACTCTCTTGTTTCTTTTCCTGTGACCAATGGAGGGGCGGGGGAAGGGGGGCAGGAGGAATATATATATATTTCCTCCAGATGTTCTAGATTATTCTATCTTATTTTTCAAAAAACTTTGGTCACAACCCAAAAGCTTGATGCCAGCCCTCGGTAATGGCTTACTGTTCTTAGTCTGAAAAACTCTAGAGGACTTTCCACAAGTCCCTGTGACATGCACCTACCCACACCCAAAGTCAACGCAGGGAAGGGGTTGACTTCTTCCGTCCTGCACCCCCAAATTCTGGCATAGGGTCTGGCTGAGCACAGTGGGTTTAATGAACGTCTGTTGAGTGAATAAATGAACAAACAGCAAACCAGGGACAGAGTTAGGACTTCAACCCCACCTGTGCCGTTCCCTAGGACTCAAGAGTTCTGCCCACGTCATTTCCAAAGACTCAGGCAGCTGTGACCCGCCTCCTGCTACCTTCACCTACCCGCTGCTTCCTCTGGGTGGGGCGCGGGCGGGGGACGGTGACGATTAACCCGAGTCTCCCTTCTGGATGAACCAGAACTCCATTTCCCACAAGTCTCAGGGCTGGGACTACATTTCCCATGAGCCTCTGCTTTCTCCAGGGTCTGTGCCCTTCAGCCACCCTGGCAGATAATTGCATCTTTCCTTATCCCCCAGCCCCCACTTCCGTACTCTTTACCTGCATATGGTCAGTCCACCCTGCAGCCCTGGTCCCGGCACCCCCTCCCTAGCACCCCTCCTGGCTTGATGAACCTGCCTCAGTTTCTCCAATGAGCCTCACTGAACCTCTCTCCCTCCCCCTCCCCTCGGGTCGCCTATTCTGAGCGCGCCGGCTGCGCGTTTTGGACCCGGTGGGTCCTCGACCCCTACTGGGGGCGGGGGGCGGGGGTGGGCCTTCTGGGGATGGGGTGTCTGGGTCGCCTCCGCTGAGTGTAGTGAGACTGCGCCTGAGATGCGCAGCTCCCGCCCAGCCTCAGCCGGGAGGGACGCATCGCAGGGGCTCACGGACTACAGAGGCGTCCGCGCGCAGGGTGGGCGTCCGTGCTTCCGGTGTGTCTGCAGCTCGGGGTGCTGTGCGGGGGCGGGGGTGGGGGAGGGTGACCCCGAGACGGCGGCGGCCTGGCACGTGATGTGTGCGTCCTTGTCTGTTTTGTCTGTGTCCCTGACGGACCGAGTTCCAGTCCCCAATCTGCCACTTCCCGGCTGCCTTGGGGCAGATGTCTGCTCCTCGCTGTGCCTGTTTCCTCATCTGTACGATGGGAATGATAAAAGAACCTGTCTCGGAGGCAGATGTCAGGATTTAAAAGTAATATGTGTAAAGCGCTGAGAACAATGCCTGGCTCGCAGTAAATGCTCATAAAATAAATAAATAAACTATGATCATGTATCTTTTGTATGAGGCAAGTGCCTATGTTGTGTAATGGCTATGTAACCTCATAGGAAATGTGGGTATTTGTGATGCGTGTGTCTGTGTGTATCTTTGTATGTGTTCTGTATGCCTGTGTGTATGTGATATGTGACCACGGTGGGGTACTGAGTCTTTGTAACCTTGTGTGAAATTTGTGTACATCTGTGATGTGTGTGCCCAGGTATGTTGAGGTACGCAATGTGTGTATCTGTGTGTTCAATGTGTGTGCTTGTGTTGTGTGTGTCTGCGTGTTTCTTGTATGTAAAATGTGTGTCACTGTGTATATGTGTATGTAATATGTATGTATCAGTGTAATATATTTATGTGTATTTTTGTAGGTGACTTTTGTAGCTTTGTATAGTCTTTGAATGTGCCGTGCGTCTATATCCATGTGTGAGTTGTGCTTGTACATGTGTATCTGGGTGTGTGACGTGTCTCTGTGTATTCATGTGAGTGAAATGGGTCTGTGTGAGACGTGTGTGTCTTTGATGTATCTGTATCTATATATGTGTGTGTGTTGTGTGTGTGTAGTTGCATATGTGATGTGCAGGTCTCTCCATGTATCTGCTGTGTGTCTGTGTATATTCGTGCATGGTATACTTGTGTCTGTGTTAGTGTGTGTCACGTGTATGTCTCCGTGCAAGTGATGTCTGCGTATTTGTATGATGTGCATGTGTGTGTGTTTATCTGTGTCTGTGATGCGTGTGTCTGTGGGTCTTCTTTGTTGCCCATTTGTCTGTGGAATGTCTGTGTTCGTGACTTTGTACCTTGACACGTCACCGTGGTGTCTGTGTGGATCTTTGTCTGTGGCGTGTGTGTCTGTGGATTTGGGGCTTTACTTTGTCTGTGGCATGTGTGGGTCTTTGTGATGCATTTGACGTTCCTGCGTGGCCGGGTGCATCTGTGCAGGGGGCCGGCCTGCCTGTGCGTTTTTAGTGCAGCCTATCATCCCTGCGTCTTTGTGTGTGACGTGTACGTGTCCCCGTCTGCCGATAGCTGTCCACCTTTGTATGTGATGTGCTTGTCTATGAGGGTCTCTGCGACGTGTGTCAGCCGTGTGTGGGCTGTGTGTGCCTGCCTGACATCTGCATCGTGGCGCGGAGCACACGTGTCCCTGCTGGTAGCATGTCACAGCAGTGTCCAGGCCAGGCACTGTGGGCCCTGTGTCCCCCCCACACAAGGGTCTGCTGGTCCCTGTCTGTCCCTCCCCCTCCCCTCCCTCCTGGCAGCCAATGCTACTGGGGAGCCAGTTGCCATGACGACGCTCCATCCTCCCTCCATCCTCCCTCCTCCCACCCTTCCTCTGACAGGCTCTCTGCTCCCCCAATCCCGGCTGCCCTCGGGGGCGGGGCCCTCATTCTCCCCCCCCATCCTACCCTCTCCCCCCCAGCAACCCCGGCTCCCCAGCTCCTCTCCTCTGTCCGCCTCTCCATCCCTTCATCTGTCTGTCCCTTCAAAGAGGGGGAGGGGGGTACCTGAGCCAGTAAGCAGCCCCTCCCTCCCCCTGTCCTGAGTCTCCTGCCCCTCTCCTGGGCTGGGGGGAGGCCAGGGTCGCGCGGGTCCCCATGGCTGGGGGCTGAGGGCCCGCCCCCCCCTCCTCCCCAGCCGCCACCACCTCCACCTCCCTTCCATCCTCGACAAGATGCCTGCCCCCGGCGCCCTCATCCTCCTCGCGGCCGTCTCCACCTCCGGCTGCCTGGCGTCCCCGGCCCACCCAGGTAAGTCTGTCCGGCCATCCGGCTGTCCAGCGGCCCCCACCCCCACCCCGGCCTGCCCTGGAGGTCTGTCTGTGGGGCTCTGGCTCCATCACCTGTGTGGCGTCTTCCCGCAGCGAGCCAGGGCCTGGGGAGCCGCGGGGACGGTGCCTGTGTTAGCAGGGCCTGTGGGAGGAAGGCTGGGGGCTGGGTGGGGAGGGGGTCCGTTCGGGCAACATGTGTGTGTGCACACGCATGTGTGCAGGTGTGTGCAGGGAGCCGGGGAAGGACAGGGCCTCTGGGAGAATTGGGGACAGAGGGGAGGAATACTGTTTCTAAGGGGGACACAGCATTGGAGGCTGTCTCTAGCTTTGGGGGAGACCCAAGGCTTGCGGAGCTGCCTTCTCAGGGGTTTGGGTTGGGAACAGAGGACATGTGTGTGCTCCAAGCGTCCCTAAAAGAAACAAGCCTCAACCCCCGTAACTAGGAGGTTCCGGCATGGGGCAAGAATCTTCTCCCAGCCTGCAGTTGGGGGTTCATCCTCTTCCCCAAACAGCGGGTAAGAAGGCTGTTGTGGGAGCGTATTTTAAATTCTGAGAGCCCCAGCCTCCACTATTACTCCTCCTTCCCTCAATCCTCACTGAAATTCATCCAAGCCTGGGGGTGAGGTGATGGGGGGGAGTCCCAGGTTGGGGCGAGAGGAGGGACCCCACCCCCAACCCAACCACTTGAGAAGGCCCCAAACTACAACTCCCACAATGCCCTGGGCCATCCGGCTCCTCTGCCAAGGGGCCCTGGTTGCAGAGCATCATGGGAGTTGTAGTGAAGACTAGCTAGATGAGGAGGGGCACGGAATCCGGGAACCAGGGCCTTGAAGCCGGGACCCCAGCCCAGTCCTGTGCCCACAGATGGATTCGCCCTGGGCCGGGCCCCTCTGGCTCCTCCCTATGCCGTGGTCCTCATTTCCTGCTCTGGCTTGCTGGCCTTCATCTTCCTCCTCCTCACCTGTCTGTGCTGCAAACGGGGCGATGTCGGCTTCAAGGTGAGGTGCATGAGGGGATTCAAGATCGGGAGGAAGACGCCAGCAAGTCCTTTCCCCCTCAATCCAGGTGGTAGGAGGGGGAGCGGCGTAGCGAGTCTGAGAGCCCTTCAGGCCTGAAGTTATGGCAAGGTCCAGAGCCTTGGGATGGGAATTGGACTGGGATTGGGGGACAGTTATGAGAAAGATGGGGATAGTATTGATGAGAAGGACCATGGCATGTCTCAGCCCTGTGTTCTCCCCCCCTCCCCCCTCCCGGCCCCAGGAGTTTGAGAACCCAGAAGGGGAGGATTGCTCCGGAGAGTACACTCCCCCCGCCGAAGAGACCTCCTCTTCACAGTCGCTGCCTGATGTCTACATTCTCCCTCTGGCCGAGGTCTCCCTGCCGATGCCTGCCCCGCAGCCATCACACTCAGGTACTGCCCCGCACCCTGACTAGGGCCTCATGGCCCCACGGGACAGGGTGGAAGGCCCTGAGAGTTTTCCCTCAGGGAACAGGGAGCAGAGACCCAAGGCAGCCAAGGGGAAAGGCAGAGGTGGGAGCCCCGGAATCTTGGAAGCAGCCTGAAGGAAGTCAGAGAACATCTTGGTAGAAGCCATTGCTTCATCCACAACCAGATTTGGGGATTCTTGTGGGGCAATCAATGGTAAGGTCAGCCTAGATCTTAATGTCAGAGGTAGCCGATGGCAGGCTGAAGTCATGTCATAGGAGCTTGGGATGCCAAAGGGAAGGACAGATTGGACGTTGGAACCTTGTGGGCAGCCAATGAGGAGGCAGAGATCCCATCGTGGAATGTTGGGGCAGCCAATGAAAACAGATTTGTTGTGTCTGCTTTGACCCCAGTCCCCACTGAATTGAGGGGTGTTGTTGGCACTTGGGAGGGGAGAGAGGCTCAGGTGCCTCTCCCTTTTGCCCCCCACCAGACATGACCACCCCCCTGGGCCTTAGCCGCCAGCACCTCAGCTACCTGCAAGAGATTGGGAGTGGCTGGTTCGGGAAGGTAATTAAGTGGGGCTGGGGGTGGGCGGCGGAGGGTGCATACGATCCAGGGCGATGCTCCTGTTCTGTGTCATCCCCCCTGCTCCCACCACTACTCATCTGCCCCCTGCCTCGTCCCCCTGCCCCCCTCAGCCCACCCATTGCCCTCCCCTCTGTTCACCTCTCACCCACTCCCGTCCACTCCATCCCCCCGCCACCTGTCGGTCAGCGCCTCCCTCCTCACTCCATTGACCACTCCGCCTCGCCATCCGGCTCTCCACGCGTCCGTCTGTCCATCCTTCCACCCGTCCCTGCGTCCATCGGACTCTGGGCCTGTGAGTCTCTAACCCCGCGTCTGGTGGGAGTACGAGGGTGGTGGGATTTGAAGGAAGAGGCTGGAAAGAGGGGGAAGATGGGAGCCATACGGTGGGGTGGAGGGTGGTCCCTGGGATGGGGCTGGGGAAACCACAGGCGCTGCCTCCTGGGTCCCCCTTGATCAGGTGATCCTGGGAGAGATTTTCTCGGACTACACCCCAGCCCAGGTGGTGGTAAAGGAGCTCCGAGCCAGCGCAGGGCCCCTGGAGCAGCGCAAGTTCATCTCAGAAGCACAGCCATACAGGTATGGGGACTTCTCGCTGGATGTGGGGCTCGGAAGGCCCAAATATCTGAGTTTGTGCCTCAGGGAGGTAACATTGGGAAGTGGGAGGAGTGCAGTGTGGGGTCAGATCTGGATTCGAATCGTCCATCTACCTTTTCCTGGCTGTGCCACTCAGTCCAGAGAGTTTCCCTCCCTGAGCCTCAGGTTCTTCCTTGGGACAGAGCCGGGGAAATGAAGGCAGTGTGATGAAGGCGAGGGGACAGCACAGAAGCTGAGCTGGAGACCTGCCCCTCTCCACTCTGAACCTCAGTATTTTCATCTGGAAAGTGAGTCCAGGAAGTCTGAGCAGCCTCATGTAGAGGGCAGCTGAGAGGATGCGAGATGACCCTGTGTTAGGCACTGGGTACCTCATGGTGGTTCCCTTCCTCAGGCCCCTGCTTGTGCGTGAGGAAGGACAGAATCAGAATCACAGACCAGGGTCCTCCCACCCCTGCCCCCATTTGACTGGGAGGTCTGGGAAGGCAGGACCCTGTCCCTCCCTTGCCTGGTCTCCCCTCCACTCTGAGGGCTTCTAGACAAGAATTAAATAAACAATTGTTACATGAATGCCCTGTGGGGTAGTGAGTGCCCTGTCATGGAAAGGGTGCATACACGGGGACCTCTTATCAGAGGGTTGTAAAAGTGAGCTTTGCCCAGAGATTTTCTTAGCCCCTTCCTCTGAAACCTCCCATGGTTTTCTGCGGCCTGCAGGACAAAATCCCACTGGTCCCTACAGCCCACAAGCCCTGTTCCCTTCCTGCCATCAGCCCTCTCACCCCCTGCCACGCGGTCTCCCCACTGACCCTCCCACATGCCAGCTTCTTTCCTGCCACAGGACCGCCGTCCTGCTGTTCCCTCTGTCTAGAATATCACTCCTGCCTCACCCAGCCCCAGTTTCAGATGGTGGGAACCCTTGCCCTTCCTGGGTCTCAGAACAGAAAGGCCTTCCCTTACACATACACACTCACACACACACACACTCCCTCTCTCCCTCCCCCACCTAAGGAGGACCCTGGAATGCTCCGTCACGTTAACTTGTGTATTTTCTGCATAACACGTATCCTAGTTTGTCATTACTTCATCCTTTTACTTGCTTCCTTGCCTGTCTCTCTCTAGGCCCGTGCTGGCAAGCACTAGCCACCTATGGCTATTTAAATTCATCTTAAATAAAATGTAACCAAGTTCAAAATGTCTTTCCTCAGCTACCTCTGTCACATTTCGAGAGCTCAGTTGTCACATATGGCCGGTGGCTCCCGTGTTAGATCAGATCTAGAGGTGAAATGACTTCTGTGAGGTTACACACTTGGGAAAGAAGGAGACAGGATTCAGACCCCCAAGCCTGACTCTTACCCACAATGTGAGGGTAAAAGAGGGGTATCCCCCAGTGTTGGAGGGGACAGTGACAATTCTTGAGGAAACGATGTTGAAACTAAGGGATGAGGAGGACTTTGATGAGAGGAGAGTGTTCTCCACAGAGAGAAGCGTACATGCAAAAGGCCTGGAGCCTAAGCAGGCACCTGTGAGTTTGGAGAGCGGTACACAGGCGTGAAGAATGATACTGGGGAAGGCAGAGGGGCAGGAAAGACCGAGGAGTGAGCCAGGCTCTGTCCCAGGGTACCAGGGAGCCATGGAGGGTCGTAAGCAGGTGGGCATCAGGTCAGGGACAGACTGGAAGGGAGAGACTGGAGGCAGGGAGGCTGGCAGGAGGCTGAGAAGAGAGTCCAGGAGGTGAGGAGGCTTGAGCTAGGGCTGTAGGGAGGGCAGGGGAGGGGGAAGAGTCAGGGGGCAGGAAGAAAGGCTGAGGGGGTGGTGAGCCAGAAGGAGGGGCAAGGAGGTGCCTGGGGGTCTGGCTCAGGGACTGGGAGACAGTGGGGTGGTCCTGAGGTGGGGATGTGGGGAAGGAGTAAGGAAACTGAGACCAAAGAGGTTGAAGCAACAGTTTGGTTTTGCTGGGAGGTTGGGGTGGGACAGAGGGCTGGGGTGGGATGGAAGGGGCTGTTTCCTGACCCAGGCAACCCCCTTCCCCTCGCAGGAGCCTGCAGCACCCCAACGTCCTTCAGTGCCTGGGCGTCTGCGTGGAGACACTGCCCTTTCTGCTGATTATGGAGTTCTGTCAACTGGTGAGGGTCTGGGGCAGGGGAGGCAGAGCCGGGAGCTGGGTGGGGTGAGGGCTCAGGGCAGTTCCTAGGGATCTGCAGCAATGACATCATCATCATAGCAACACCTGTGACAAGCACCGCCACCTCTGTAGATGAGTACTCACTCCCCAGGTGGTGCACCCTGAACTAGCGCATGAGGTGGGTGGGTGCTGTTCCTGTGCGCTTCTAAGCAGCAGGGGAAACTGAGGCCCAGAGGGGGCTGCCCACTGAGGGCAGAGGTCATCCCATCCTCGCCTCGGATTGCCTGGTGTGGGTGCCTGGGAGGGGGCGGTGGTGCTGACCCCTCCCTGCCCTCGCTCCCAGGGGGACCTGAAGCGTTACCTCCGGGCCCAGCGGCCCCCCGAGGGCCTGTCCCCTGAGCTGCCCCCTCGAGACCTGCGGACACTGCAGAGGATGGGCCTGGAGATCGCCCGCGGGCTGGCACATCTCCACTCCCACAACTACGTGCACAGGTGGCAGCTCGGGAGCCAGCGGGAGGAATGGGGGGAGGGGACTACTTAGGGGAAAGAGGCCAGGCCACGGGGGTGGATGGTGAGGCCACAGGGGAGGGGGTTAAGGATGGAAGGAGGCCTGAGTGGGAGACACAAAAAGGGGGGAGAGCCCAGGAGGGTCAGGGGGAAGAGGCGGAGTCAGGAGAGTAGGGGAGGAGTCAGGAAGGGAGGAGGGGTCACAGAAGAGAGGGAGGAGTCAAGGTAGGAGAGGAGGAGGGAGGAAAAGAAGAGGGAAGGGGAGCAGTGCGGGAAAGTGGGCGGGGTCTAGGAAGGGGGGGCGGGCTTCCCCAAGCTACCCGCTTCTTACCTCGCCCCCCTCGCCCGCCCCCAGCGACCTGGCCCTGCGCAACTGCCTGCTGACCTCCGACCTCACGGTGCGCATCGGAGACTACGGGCTGGCGCACAGCAACTACAAGGTGAGGGCTGGCCTCCATCAGAGCTGGGAGGGGGCGGGGGGCGTCCCGGCCTGCTTGACCGCGCCCCGTGCCGCCCACACCCAGGAGGACTACTACCTGACCCCCGAACGCCTGTGGATCCCGCTGCGCTGGGCAGCGCCCGAGCTCCTCGGGGAGCTGCACGGGACCTTCATGGTGGTGGACCAGAGCCGCGAGAGCAACATCTGGTGAGGGGCCCGGGCCGGGGGGCGGCCGAGGAGGGCAAGGAAGGCAGAAGGGTCGCAGGTTCTACGGATGGGGCAACTGAGGCCTGGAGGGGAGGCCCCCTGGCCCGTCAGGGCAGGGCTCTGACCTTCCTCTGCCCTTTGCTCCCCGCAGGTCCCTAGGGGTGACCCTATGGGAGCTGTTTGAGTTTGGGGCACAGCCCTACCGCCACCTATCAGACGAGGAGGTCCTCGCCTTCGTCGTCCGTCAGCAGCACGTCAAGCTGGCCAGGCCGAGGCTCAAGCTGCCCTACGGGGACTACTGGTGAGGGCGGGGCCTGACCCCGGACCCCTGACCTTCCACCTCCCACCCCAGGATGATCCCAGAATCCCCCACGTCATTTCACACTCTCCCCCCTCCACAACTGCACCACTTGCTGCCAGCCCTAGAATGGAGTGGGGACGTCCCCACCCCTTCCGCCAGCATCTGCTACTTGGAACGGGGAAACTGAGGCATGGAGTGACAGCTGGTGTTTGAACCTAGTTTCTCCAACCCTAGAAGACCCCTGCTGCTTGGCTTGTCTCTGATTCCACAACTTGTAACCCAAACGCGAAGGCCACCTTAACCCTCATTTCTGCACATGTGCCTTGCTGTCCTCTCTTCTTCTAGGTCTCTGTCTCCCTCTCTCTGGTTTCTGTTCCCCCCTCTCTCTGGGTCTTGGTCCTCTTCTCCCTGGGTCTCTGCCCCCCACTTTCTCCTGGTCTCTGCCCACCCCCAGTGACCCCCCCGCCCCCCAGGACTCTGCCCTACTCACTCTTGCCTCCTCTCCCTCCCCCAGGTACGACATCCTGCAGTCCTGCTGGCGGCCGCCTGCCCAGCGCCCCTCGGCCTCTGATCTGCAACTGCAGCTCACCTACCTGCTCTCCGAGCGGCCCCCAAGGCCCCCCCCGCCGCCGCCGCCCCCCCGAGATGGTCCCTTCCCCTGGCCCTGGCCCCCGCAGCACAGCGTGCCCCGCCCGGGGACCCTGTCCTCTCCGTTCCCCCTTCTGGATGGCTTCCCTGGGGCTGACCCGGACGACGTGCTCACGGTCACCGAGAGTAGCCGTGGCCTCAACCTTGAGTGCCTGTGGGAGAAGGCGCGGCGGGGGGCCGGTCGGGGCGGGGGGGCACCCACCTGGCAGCCGGCGTCCGCACCCCCGGCCCCCCACGCCAACCCCTCCAACCCCTTCTACGAGGCGCTGTCCACGCCCAGCGTGCTGCCGGTCATCAGCGCCCGCAGCCCCTCCGTGAGCAGCGAATACTACATCCGCCTCGAGGAGCATGGCTCCCCGCCAGAGCCCCTCTTCCCCAATGACTGGGACCCCCTGGACCCAGGAGTGCCTGCCCCCCAGGCCCCCCAGGCCCCCCCCGAGGTCCCCCAGCTGGTGTCCGAGACCTGGGCCTCCCCCCTCTTCCCGGCGGCCCGGCCCTTCCCGGCCCAGTCCTCAGCCTCCGGCAGCTTCCTCCTGAGCGGCTGGGACCCCGAGGGCCGGGGCGCCGGGGAGACCCTGGCAGGAGACCCCGCCGAGGTGCTGGGGGAGCGGGGGGCCACCCCGTGGGCCGAAGAGGAGGAGGAGGAGGAGGAAGGCAGCTCCCCGGGGGAAGACAGCAGCAGCCTTGGGGGGGGCCCCAGCCGCCGGGGCCCCCTACCCTGTCCCCTGTGCAGCCGCGAGGGGGCCTGCTCCTGCCTGCCCCTGGAGCGGGGGGACGCCGTCGCCGGCTGGGGCGGCCACCCTGCTCTTGGCTGCCCCCATCCCCCCGAGGACGACTCGTCCCTGCGGGCGGAGCGGGGCTCCCTGGCCGACCTGCCCCTGAACCCCCCCGCCTCGGCCCCCCCCGAGTTTCTGGACCCCCTCATGGGGGCGGCGGCGCCCCAGTACCCCGGGCGGGGGCCACCTCCCGCTCCCCCCCCGCCGCCGCCACCTCCTCGGGCCCCCGCGGACCCGGCCGTGTCCCCCGACCCCCCCTCGGCCGTGGCCAGTCCCGGCTCAGGCCTGTCGTCTCCGGGCCCCAAACCGGGCGACAGCGGCTACGAGACCGAGACCCCTTTTTCCCCCGAGGGAGCCTTCCCCGGTGGGGGGGCAGCAGAGGAGGAAGGGGTCCCTCGACCACGGGCTCCCCCCGAGCCCCCCGACCCGGGAGCGCCCCGGCCACCCCCAGACCCGGGTCCCCTCCCGCTCCCGGGGGCCCGGGAGAAGCCGACCTTCGTAGTTCAAGTGAGCACCGAGCAGTTGCTGATGTCCCTGCGGGAGGACGTGACAAGGAAGCTCCTGGGGGAGAAGGGGGCAGCCGCCCGCGAGACAGGGCCCAGGAGGGCGGCGAGAGGCCCCGGGAACCGAGAGAAAGCCCCGGGCCCAAGCAGGGGCCCCACAGTCCTGGACAGCGGGAAGCAAGCCCCAAGCCCGCAAGAGGGCCCGAGCCTCCCCGTGAACGGGGTGACAGTGCTGGAGAACGGGGAACAGAGAGCCCTGGGCGTCGAGGAGAAGGTGGCGGAGAATGGGAGCCCGGGGTCCCCAGAGAGAGAAGAGCAAGTGCTGGCGAATGGGGAGCTGCCACCCCCAAGGAGGGAGGAGAAAGTGCTGGAGAATGGGGGCCTGGGGTCCCCGGCGAGAGAAGAGCAAGTGCTGGTGAATGGGGGCCTGACACCCCCAAAGATCGAGGAGGTGTCAGAGAATGGGGGCCTGAGACTCCCCAGGAACCCGGAGAGGCTGCCAGAGACTGGGCCTTGGAGAGCCCCAGGGCCCTGGGAGAAGATGCCCGAGAGTGGGGCTCCAGCCCCCATGAACGGGGAGCCAGCCCCAGAGACCTCGCTGGAGAGAGCCCTGGCACCTGGCGCAGTGGTCTTGGCCCTGAACGGCGGGGAGACAGCCCCTGGCCCCACTGGCCCAGCCCCCAGGAGCGGGGTGCTGGAACCCGGGACCGAGAGGAGAGCCCCCGAGACTGGGGGGGCACCGAGAGCCCCCGGGGCTGGGAGGCTGGACCTCGGGAGTGGGGTCCGAGCCCCAGTGGGCATGGGGATGGCCCCCGGCGGCGGCCTCGGAAGCGGCGTGGACGCAAAGGCCGGATGGGTCGACAGCACGAGGCCACAGCCGCCTCCACCGCCACTGGAAGCACAGCCGACGAGGCCGGAGCCAGCGCCCCAGAGAGCCAGGCCGGAGGCAGCCTCCGAGGGAGAGCCCGGGGTCCCAGACAGCAGAGCCGGCGGAGACACAGCACCCAACGAAGACGGGGACCCCCCCAAGCCCGAGAGGAAGGGCCCCGAGATGCCACGACTGTTCTTGGACTTGGGACCCCCTCAGGGGAACAGCGAGCAGATCAAAGGTGAGCAGGCTGCTGGGAGCACGGGAGCGCGGTTGGGGGCCGAGGCCCAGCTCCTTCCAAGATGTAGGGTGCAGTTGAGAAGCTCAGGCTCCCAGGTACCAGACAGGTCAGCCTGATGGTGACAAGTGCAGACCCTAGAGCCGCACTCCCTGGGCTCAAATCCTGGCTTTGCCCCTTCCTAGCTGTGATCTTGGACAGATGACCTTCTCTGTGCCTCAGTTTCCCCATCTGCCAAAAACGGATGACAAGGATAGCGCCTACCTAATAGGATTGTGAGGGTTAAACGAGTTAGGACTTCCAAAGCCTTTGGCCCAACGCCTGGCACTTCTAAGCACCTGCTGTTACATCACAATTCACGTCAACTAGGGGATGCAAACTCAGATGCCCACAGGGGTCAGACAGTATAAGGGAATGAATGACAGGTGGGAATGAATGAATGAATGAGAGCTGGGAGACGTGGGGTAGGAGTTGGGGAGGAAATGCAGCCACTTCTCAGCTCCATTCAGGAATGCCCACCTGGTGTTGCCAAATCTGCTGCTTTCCCCCTTTAAGCCAGAGTTCTGGGTGTATTAATGGTTGAAACCACTCAAAAGAAGCCTTTCTGTGGGCTGGGCTGCCAGTGCGTGATCTCTGGTTTAAACTTTCCAACAAGCTGAGGCATCTATTCATTGTGCCAGGCCTCCTGTGCACCAGGCCCTGAGCTGTCCAGGGCTGAGACCCAGGGAGCCTCAGACCCTGCCCTGCCCACCCCAGTACTGGTGGCTTGAAAGCCTAGTAGAAAGGCCTTTTCTGGAAACTGAGTTTTGATAGGAACACAGGAAATAGTTTGTCATAGAGAGGGGATAATTTAAGAGAAGATAAATGGAGAGTAAAATAAACAGCCCCTGCTTAGATGTGGACATAGGGACTGTGGTTCCACTGGAATTATCCAGAGGCCTGATTTCCTTAAATACTGGTATGAAAGTTATAAATGACTGGGCCTGTTTTATATTGGCAACCTCACAGCCACACTTGAAGGAAGGGTTATTATCTCTGTTTGCCAGAGGAGCCTGAGGCTCAAGAGGGAAAGGTCAGGAAGGGGACTGAGCACAGAACCTTCCTTCCTCAAACCCATGGCATTAGAACACTACCACTTCCTCAAGGTTGTTGTGGGGAGTTTGCAACCAGCTGTGTCAGGAAAGACCCTGGGCAGCATGAAAATGACAGGGGATGAGCCACTAAGATGCCTCAGAGGATCTGAAGCGGGGGTGGGGTGGGTCGGTGTTGTTGGGTGCAAAGAGACTGGGAATAGCATGCTTTTCTTTTTTTTTTTTTTTAAATCCAGTGAACTCCTACTCATCCTTCATGACCCCACTCAAATTCCCCCTTCCCTGGGAAGCCTTCCTGATTTCGAAAGACTGTCACCCTGTCCTTCCTCTGGGTATCCACAGCCCTTGATAGCTTCCTCTATAAAGCCCCACTCCACACCATCACCTTGAGATGGGTGGTCAGGGAAGGCCTCAATAAGGAGGTGACTTCTGAGCAGACATGAAGGAAGTGAGCCAGGTTGACATCTGGGAGAAGGATGTTTCAGGTAGAGGACACTGAGATGGGCATTAACTTGGCATGTTCATGGAATAGCAAAAGGCTGGTGAAGCTGGAGTTGAGTGAATGAGGGGTGGAGAGTGACTCGGTCCACATACATCTTTCTCCTTGCCCTGCCCTGACCCTCTTCTCATCCCCACCATCGCCCCCCACAGGGCCTGGCACACAGCTCACTTATGCAGTAATGGAGGAATGAGTGGCCCCTCCATTTACCAGTGAGGAAACAGAGGCTCAGAGAGGTGGATCTGCTTGCCCAGGGACACACAGCAAGAGAGCAGGGTAGGCTTGGGATTTGAAGTGAGGTTTCCTCCTCCAGGGACCTGAAGTCCTTCCCCCCCAGCAGGCTGAGATCAAGGAGTCTTAGGGCAGGGAAAGGACCTGGAGATGGCTAGACACCCCAATTTTCTGGCGATTGAGGGCCAAAAAGGGAAAGAAAGTACCTTGGTCAACATTGTGTAGCAGGGAACATTTATTCACAAATATTGACTGAGTACTTCTATGTGCTTGGGGTTTGGGGACGCAGCCAGAATGAGCCCAACTCAGTCTCTGTTCCGTGGCAAGGCAAACATTAATCACACTGCCACAGAATTACAGTTCTATACTGAGATCAACCGCTAGGAAGGCGAGGTGCTTGGTACTATGGGGTGCAGAGCGGGTTGCCTGGCCTGACCTCTTGGTAGATCTCCAAAGGCTTTGAAAGTCCAGACAGAGCTGGACGATGAATAGGACTTGAGTTAGATAAGGAAGTTCCAGGCAGAGGGAACAGCCTATGCAAAGGCTCAGAGGTGGGAGGAATGGGGATGTGGCCCATGTGGTTGGATGGAGGTCAAGCCAGAATGAGGTGGGGACAGAACCAGGAGAGGTCAGCACAGCCAGGGCACTCAGGCCTGGTGGCCCCGGGAGAAACTGGGGCTTTGTGCTGTGGGAACTGGGGAGCCACGGGGAGGGTTAAGCACTGGAGTAGGGGGAAGACCGCTACCCTTCTGCTTGGAGACCCCCAGTGCAGCCTTTTGGTTCACAAGGGTGGAAACAGGCCCAGACTGTGGCTGAGATTACCTAAGGACACAGAGTTAGGCGGGAGGGCATGCCTCAGTTTCCCCAGGAACAGGAGCTCACCGGGTGTCTCCCCTCGCAGCCAAGCTCTCGCGGCTCTCGCTGGCGCTGCCGCCGCTCACGCTCACGCCGTTCCCGGGGCCGGGCCCGCGGCGACCCCCGTGGGAGGGCGTGGACGCCGGGGCAGCTGGCGGGGAGGCCGGCGGGGCGGGGGCGTCGGGGCCGTCGGAGGAGGACGGGGAGGACGAGGACGAGGACGAGGAGGAGGACGAGGAGGCGGCAGCGGCGGGCGCGCTGGCGGGGCCGCGGGGCCCCGGGAGAGCGCGGGCAGCCCCGGTGCCCGTCGTGGTGAGCAGCGCCGACACGGACGCGGCCCGCCCGTTGCGGGGGCTGCTCAAGTCTCCACGCGGGGCCGACGAACCCGAGGACAGCGAGCTGGAGAGGAAGCGCAAGATGGTCTCCTTCCACGGGGACGTGACCGTCTACCTCTTCGACCAGGTGGGCTGCCCCCGCGCAGGACCCCGGGGCTGGGTCTGGGAGGGGCGGGGCCTGGATGAAGACCACGCCTAGATTGGGGGCGGGGTCTACAGGGTGAGGGCGGGCCAGGGAATGGGGCGGGACTTGAAGGACCAGATGAGGCCTTGAGTGTAAGGGCGGGGCCAGGGAATGGGGCTGGGCCTGGAGGAAGGCCGCGCCTCAAGTAGGGGCGGGGCCTGCAGGGTGAGGGCGGAGCCTGGGGAGAGACTGGCTAGGGAAATAGGGCAGGATGAGTCCTTGAGTGTGAGGGCGGGGCCTGGGGATGGGGCGGGGCCTGGGGATGGGGCGGGGCCAGGGGAAGGGCCGAGTCCAGAGCAGAGGTGGGGCCTGGGGTGGGGGAAGGTGCTGGAGGGCTAGGGAGAGGCCTGGAGATGAGAACGGATCCGGAAGGAAAGCGCGGTACCTGGTGGTCAGAGGCTAAGAAGAAAGTGAGAGGATTAGGGCGTGGTCTGTAAGGTGGGGGCGGAGCCTAGTGAAGTTCGGGATGAGGTTTCTGCACCAGCGCTCTAATGTTGTGGAGGCCGAGGGGCCGGCTCAGGATGGAGGGGATCTTATCCACTAGGGGTGGGCCATGGAGAAGCTGCAGGGAGGGCTTAAAGAGATGCTGCTTGTAGTGTTAAGATACTAAGTGCAGTAGTGGGTTCAGGGATGGGGCATAGCTAATGAACTGGGGCGGGGCTAAGAGAGATGGGTTGGGGATTGTGTTAAAAGTAACTAGCCTGGGAGGTTAGTGTTGAAGAGAAAAACAGGGCGGTGTAGTGCTTGTGGACTGGGGCCGTGTCTAGATGAACCTGGGGCAGGGCATACTAAGGTTCTGAGATGAGTGAGAACAGGGTCAAGAGCTGAGGCCTAGGGCACTGAAACAAACTGGAGCGGGGCCTCTTCAGAGGGCGGGGCTTAGGGGCTCGCGGGAGGGTCCGGAGATGCTCAAAATGGGTTAAGGGTTTGGAGGACCATAGGAGCAGGTAGTTGTGGGGCCCGCACTTGGACGCCTGTGGCCGAGATCTAGGACGTGAGTAAGGGTCATGGAGAAGGGACGAGACTTACGGAGACAGTCCTGGGTTAGGGGCTTCCGTGGAGGCAGCGCGTTAAGGAGCCAGGAGAGAATTCCTGCAGTGGACTGCTTAGCTGTGGGCGGGACTCCGTGGTCGGGGGAGGAGCTTCAGGCCGGGGGAGGTTAAAGCTGGCCTGAGGCTTCGAAGGCGGATTAGGGGGTCTTCAGAGACAGCGATTGTAAATTGGGATGCCTGAAGCCCCAGAAATGTTAGCGGGGTTTGTTGCTTGTTGGGATGTAGTGAGTGCGATGTGACGGTTCGCCCCCTCTTGCCTCCCCTAATATGCCTTCATAGGAGACGCCAACCAACGAGCTGAGTGTCCAGGGCCCCCCCGAGGGGGACACGGACCCGTCAACGCCCCCAGCGCCCCCGACGCTTCCCCACTCCGCCACCCCCGGAGATGGGTTTCCCAGCAACGACAGCGGCTTTGGTGAGGGCCGGGGCGGGGCAGAGTTGGGGGCGGGGTCTATGGGAAGGGCAGCGTCGGGGCGGGGCCTGCTGAGGGGCGGGGTCGGAGGGCTGAAGAAGTGACTGAGAGTCTGACCGCGTCCTCTCCTCTCCCTCCTCACCCCCCCCGCCCCCAATGCTAGGAGGCAGTTTCGAGTGGGCGGAGGATTTCCCCCTCCTCCCCCCTCCAGGCCCCCCCCTGTGCTTCTCCCGCTTCTCCGTCTCGCCTGCGCTGGAGACCCCGGGGCCCCCCGCCCGGGCCCCCGACGCCCGGCCCGCAGGTATCGTGCTTCAGACCCTTGGTCCTGCCCCACGTCTGCCAATCTCTCCCCATCTGTCTCTCCCACTTTCTTGTCCCCATCTCTCTGAATTTCTTTGCCTCTCTCCCAGTTTCTTCCTTCCCCTCTCTCAGTCTGGCTGCTCACCAGTGAAACCCCACCCACCTCTGGAACCCGCTCAGACCAAGAGGTGTCCATCAGATGGGCTTGGGCAATCACGCCCTTCCCTGAGCCTCAGTTTCCCTTCTGTAAGGATCCCCTCTGAGTCTTGCACATCTTTTTTTTTTTTTTTTTTTTGGCCACGTCCCTTGGCATGTGGGATCTTAGTTCACTGACCAGGGATGGAACCCGCGCCCCCTTAACCACTGGACCGCCAGGGAAGCCCCAAATCATTTCTTTCTTTTTCTTTTCTTTTCTTTTCTTTCTTTCTGTCTGTCTTTCTTTCTCCCTCTCTCTCTCCCTGCCTCCCTCCCTCCCTCCCTCTCTTTCTTTCTTTTTCTTTCCGATCTTTGCCCCATCTTTGTGCTAAGATTCCTGTCTGGTACTTGGCGGATCTTGATCCCATCTCCTTTGGGGGGCATAGGTTGATCAGAGGCAGACAAGAAGCCAGAGGAAACCAGGGGGCTCAAAGCTGGTTAGTATGAACCAGAGCAGAGAGGACATGGCCAGGGAGCACCATAGCAATAACAGCCAGCACTCTCACAGACCTTAGAATGTGCTTGCAACATCTGACCCCATTTAATCCTCCCTATGATTCCATGGGGTGTATTCTAGTCTCATCTCCATTTTACAGAAGAGAAAACTGAGGCACAGAGAGGCATGAGGAGCCGGGGCACAAACCCTGGCTGCCTGGCCTCTGAGTCTGTGTCCACTCCAGTAGTCAGCATTTGTCAGGTACCTTTCTTGCGTTTCACTTACGCCATAATGCTAATCCTCACCACCACCTTAGGAGAACATTCCTGCATACAGGGCTTGCACTGGGCCAGGCGGGTGGAGGTGTTCCCAGAGGACAGAACTAAGTAGAGGGAAGGTGCAACTGGCTCTTTTCAGGGGGGACTCCATACCTGCTCCCCTACACTGTGCCCGAGTTCAGGTGTTGGCCCTGCCACTTCTTGGCTGGGTGACCTAGGGCAAGTCGCTTTCCCTCTCTGTACCTCAGTTTCTGTAGAACGAGGAGGATAGCAGGATCTAACTCCTAAGTTTGTTAAGGGGATTGAATGGCTTAATCGTCCCCTTGCACGCTGCAGTGGTCTTTAACTGGTAGCTGTTACTGCGTTTAATGAAGTAGATGCTTGCATCGGCTGTACTGGGCTCGTGGGATTCCGTGCTGGGCAAGATCAATGAGCCCCCCTCCGCCCTACCCACAGCATTGCCCCACAGTCCCACAGTAAGTGAATAAGTGCCAACTCAGGGTTGCTGAGAAAGCAGATGACAAGAGGAAAGGGCTTTGTGTCCCTTTAACCGGGGACTTGAAGGGTTGGTTGTCGTTAACTAGGTGAAGGGGAAGGGGACAGCATGCTAGCAGACAGGACAGCTTGCAGAGGGCCTGAGGCAGGAGAGAGCTTGGCTGATTCATGGAACAGAAGGGAAGCGGGTGTGTCTGGAGGTTACTTGCAGAGTTGGGTGGAGGGGGGTGGGTGTGGGAAGTGAGAGAGAGCAGGACAGACCCCACAGGGCTTGAGGGTAAGCTGAGGGGCGGGGACTTTGTCCTGGGGGCACTAGGGAGCCACGGGAGGAGTGTGAGCTGGGGAGGGGCAGCATCAGCCCCGGGTGTAGGAAGACTTCTCCCGGGCCTTGTGGGGGCCAGTGGAGGCAGGGAGGCTGGGGAGGAGGCCAGGCAAGGCTCCAGCGGGGAGAGGAGAGGACATACAGAGTCAAGGGCAGGAGGGATGGGCTGAGGGTTGACCCTTCACTTGGCAACATCCTCAGATTTCACCCCCAAATGTCACTTCCTCCCAGAGGTCTTCTCAGAGGCCCCCAAGAGGACAGGGTGAGGTGGGTTCCAGGGCGTGGGGACACCAGCCAAGTGTTGAGTCAGCTGAGGCCCATAGGGCCAGCAATCCAGGATGACTTCACCTTTGTTCACCTGGAGAGGAGAGGGAGGGCCCGATCACACAAAATCCCAAATCCCTTTACTCAGTCCTTAGCTATTCCGCAGCTGGGCTGGGAAGCTGCTGAGCCGGTTTCAAGACCACGGCTGGGGGGTGGCTCTGCCCACTTCACACACGTTCCCTGGGTGCTGAGTGATGCCAGGAATCTCAGAGTTTCCCTACTTCTTTGAAAAGGACACGAGGGTCATGCTCCCCATTTAAAGGGAGGGAAACCGAGGCTCAGGGACTGGAAGTGAGGGCAATGACTTGACCCAGGCCACTCAGGTGAGAAGTGGGAGGTGGAGTGGGAGGGTGCCCGGTGGGTAGCCCTGGTTGAGAGTCTCCACCCCACAGACCTTGGTTTTCTGGATGTGTTGTATGGGTGGGAGGCTCTCCTTCTGCCGGGAGAGAAGGGATCATGGTGGGAAAGTCTGGTGGGACGGCACTTTCTGCAGGGCCTCTACTGGGTGCTGGGGGTGCAGCAGTGACCAAATGCAGTCCCATCCTCTCTGATCTTCCAGTCGAGAGGGGCAAGCAGACAGGAAGCTAGCTCTTGGACAATAACTGAGATTATCCCAGAGGAGAAATGTGAAAGAAAATAACTATAGTGGAAGGGAATTCCCTGGCAGTCCAGTGGTTAGGACTCAGTGCTTTCACGGCCGAGGTGAAATCCCTGGTCGGGGAACTAAGATCCCACAAGCCATGCGGCGCCGCCAAAAAAAAAAACAACCCCTCCCCCCACTATAGTGCAGTGAGATAGAATGACCTTGGGGGGTGAGGGGGACGACTGCTTGACTGAGAATGGCCTGGAGAAGACCCCTGAAGAGGGGGCACGGCGACGGAGGCCTGAGTTCTATGGGAAGGGCTAAGGGCATGCTAGGCAGTTGGAACAGCCAGTGCAAAGGCCCTGGGGTAGGACGGTGCTTGGAGGAACAGCAAGGAAGCAGAGCACTGTGGCTGGAGCAGAGTGAGTCGGGGGCGGGAGTAAATGACAGAAAAAGGACAGAGCAGATCAGGTGGGGCGCTCCCCATGGTGAGGGCTTGGTTTTCACTCTGATCGACAAGCCAGAAGCCATGAGCCTTTCTGCCCAGTAATTCCATTTCTCTCTCCTCTCCCTCCATCCTCAGGCCCCGTGGAGAACTGACTCCCCGAAGACTTGACCCCCCTGCACCCCCAGAAGAGGGGTTGAGAGTAGAATCCTCTGTGGACGATGGAGCCACTGCCACCACCACAGACGCCGCCTCCGGGGAGGCCCCCGAGACCGGGCCCTCCCCCTCCCCCACCATGTGCCAAACAGGAGGCCCTGGCCCTCCGCCCCCCAGCCCCCCGGACGGCTCCCCTGAGCCCCTTGACCCCCTCGGTGCCAAATGAGGCAGGAAGCCCCTCACCCCTCCCTGGAGAGCCGCCTTTCTCGGAACTGAACTGAACTCTTTAGGGCCTGGAGCCCCTCTGCACAGTGGAGGCCCCTCCTCACCCACTCCCAGCCCCAGACAGGGGCCGAAGGCTTCAGGGACCTGGACCCCCCCATCTCGCGTCTCCCCTTTCCCACCCCAGCCTGGCCCCTGGAGGGGCCTCTGGTTCAAACCTTCGCGTGGCATTTTCACATTATTTAAAAAAGACAAAAAACAACTTTTTGGAGGAACGTGGGGCATGTGTGTGTTTCGGGAGATGAAGAGGGGAGGCTGCAGGGACCGGGTGCTGTCCAGGAGATATGGCCATCCTCACAGCCCCATCTGACAGGAACACCGAGGCTCAGAAAGGCAGAAATGCCTGTGTGGCAGCGAGACCCCCGGCTTCTCCGCTTCTCTGGATCTCAGTCTGGTGTCGGCATCACCAACTTCTGCTGCAGCCTCAACTTACGGTTCAGGAGGTGACGAGGAGCCGGCGAGGGTTCGGGAAGGTGGCAGGTTATGGTCAGAGCTGGGTTTCTGCAAGGTGGCCAGAAGCTGTCCCAGGGCCAGTGCTGGTGAGGAAAATGCTCAGAAATGACCTGCCAGCACCCACACTGGATCATGGCCACATCCCACACACCTCAGAACGGCACTGCCTGTACCTCGAGGCACAGACCCTCTGCCTCGAGGGTCAGAATCTATCTCCCTGCCCATGGTAACTGTGCCTCAGTTTACCTGTTTCTTCATGTGACCACCCACCTGTCTGACATTCTCTTGCCTTCCCCCTAATTGAACCTCTCCATTCAAATTTCTCTGTTTTTTGTCCCTTTATCTCCCTATTTCACCCGGTCCCAGTTCTGTCTTTGTTTTCCCATCCCGTGTCTTCAGCCTCTTTCTTCTCATCTATTTCTTCGTCTGAGTATCACCCCATCTCTACTTCTTTCTCCTTGTCTGCGTGTCCCCGTCACCTTCCTGTCTCTATTATGTCTTTCTGCCACGGGTTTTTTGTCTCGATTTCTTTCTTCTTAATTTGTCCTGGTCTCTTGACTGATTCTGTCTCCATCTTTGTCTTTTTTTCTTCTGACTGGGTCTGTCATTGCATCTCTGATCTCCTGGCTTCAACCTGTCTTCCTCCCACCCCCACCCGCCGTCACCTTGGTACCAGATTCATTTGTGTATATGAAGGAAGCAGTTTGGATGAGGGAGGAGGGAAGGGGTCAGGAGTGGGGACCCAGCTGGGATGCTGTGTGGACTCCTGGCTTAGGAATTAAGATGATGAGAGCATTAGGGTCACATGTAAGTTGTGGGCGATGGAGAAAGAGCGAATGAGAGGATTAGGTTTTGCCTCTGTCCCCTACTGCCACTTCTGATAGATCTGGTGGTTCTTGAACTGATCTTGTAACACGTCTGCCCAGGGTGGGTGCTGCATGGAACCCAGCCAGGTTAGGCAGTGAGAGCCTAGGCTCCTGGGTCTGAGGGAGGAGGGGGCTGGGGGCCTGGACGTCCTGGGTCTGAGGGTGAAGGGGTGTATTAGCTCACTAGAGCTGCTGTAACAAAGTTCCACAAATTGAGTGGCTTAAACCAGACTTTATTGTGTCAGTTCTGGAGGCTAGATGTCCAAGATCAAGGTGTCGGCAGAGTTGGTTCCTTCTAAGGGAGAATCTGTTACAGGCCTGTCTCCTAGCTTCCAGTGGCTGTCTGGCAATCTTTGGTGTTCCTTGGCTTGCAGAAGCATCACCCCAATCTCTGCCTTCGTCATCACATGGCCTTCTCTCCTTGCATGTGTGTGTCTGTGTCCAAAATGTCCCTTTGTATAAGGACACCAGTCAAGTTGGATTAGGGCCCACACTAATGACCTCATCTTAACTAATTGTATCTGCAATGCTTCTATTTTGGAATAAGATCACATTTTGAGGTTTTGGGAGTTAGGACTTCAATATATGGATTTGTGGGGGGCACGGTTCAACCCGTAACAAGGGGGTTGGGAGTATGGGGTCCTGGGAGAGGAGGGAGCTGAAAGCCAGAATTCTCCATCCTTGGGGAGAAGACGGATTGGGGGCAAAACTGAAGGACAATTCTGAGGAGACTGGAGTCTGATTTTAATGTTCCACAGGCATCTCCAGCTTAATTTGGCTAAAACAGAACCACTGATTTCTCCCCCCATAAATCCTCTCTTTAGCCATCTCAGTAAATGACATTGCAATTCACCAGCTGCTCAAGCTAGAATCCCAGAGTTGACCCAGCCCTCAGCAAGTCTTGCTGGCTCCTCTTCCAAGAGGACTCTTGCGGGTCCGGGTCTCTCCAAGTCTATGGCCACACCCTCTTACACCAGAATGACAGCACAGCCTCCTAACTTACCTCCCTGCTACTGCCCCTGCTCACCTCCAAATTACTCTCCTGCAACAGCCAAAGGCCCCCTCCTGCAACATCAACCCAAATGCATCACTCTCCTGTGTCATGACCTTGGATGGCTTCCCATCAGCTAAGAGGACATTCAAAGTCCTAACATGGCTGTCCAGGCCCCAGATGATTGGGCCCAGGCATTTCCTCCATTTCCCATCACCCCAGCCCCACTCCACCAGCACCGTACAGGCGCAGCAGCATGCTGTCAGCTACTCCGACACAATGTGCCTTTCCCTGCCCTGGGACATGCTGTTGCCTTTGCCTGGAATGCTCTTCTGGGGCATCTCCACTGAGCCAGCTACTTACCCACAACAGGCACTCGGTACCTATGGGTTCATTCCATGGAGGAGAGCAACACAGGGGGAGACACTCCATCTCCCCCTGGTGGAGACACTCCATCTCCCCCTGGTGGAGATGGTGGGACCCTCCATCGACCCAGGACCTCATTTCCCATGACTTTCTTGGGTCAAGGACTCCATTTCTGTGGAATTTTTGAGGAGTTGGGAATTCCATTTCCTCATTTGGGAACTTCATTCCCCATCAGCCCCTGGGGTGGAAGCGGTCAGGCAGGGCCTTGTTTCCCAACCTGAGAAAGTTGGGGGCAGGGGATCAGCCGAAGGGAAACCCAACATTAGAGTCTTAAGAAACTACATTTCCCAGGAGACCTCCAGAATGGCTCTCCCGACAGTGGAGCGGCCAGCGCCGCATAGCTTGCTGGGAATTGTAGTCTGGCAGTCTCCCGGGAGGGCTGGGTGCACCACCTTGGAGTTGTTACAGCGATTAGGAGCTTTCACACCCGCTGATGTCTGTGGCCAAGGGCGGGGCCGGGTCAACGCCCGAGACCCGGGATCTTCCACACCCCACTGGCAGCACTCAACAATTAGGAGTTAGATGCCTTGGGGACACGGAGGATAACTGCAGCTCAGGCACGCCCTGGGACAACAGGCTTCCCTTCCAGCAGGGGCTTGGTCCTGGGCCTGTCTGCAGTTGTGGTTTCTCGTACTAAATCCTCCTCAGCTGCAGATCTGGACGTAGGAGAGAGACGGGGTCTCCCGACACCCTTCTCGGGATCCACGTGCTTTTGTTCCTTGGGGACACCACGCACACCCCAAGCTGGAAGGCAAAGGGGGACAAGCCTGGACCTGGGGCTCAAGGGTACCCCACCCCCCAAGGTTTCACCCTCAAAGAATGCGGTCCTTACACTTCTGTAAGCTGTCAGATTCCCGGGAAAGGAGATGTTATAAAAATGCCGGTTCTCAGCACTACCCCTGCGTGGTGTAAAATGTCTTCCAAAGGATGATCCTCTAGTGGCTGAGAAACCCGGTTCAATTGGCCCAGAGTCCCACCCTCTTGGCCCCAAAGCCCCGCCCCACCTACACTGGTCGCAACCTATTCCCGACACCACTGACCTCTAGCCCAGCCGATCAGATATTATCTGTTGCCCCTCAAAGACCACAAGCCCATGAGAGCAAAGGTGGGATGAGTGTCTGCCCGGCGCCTGGCTGTCAAGTAATGTCTAGAATGAATGGCAGACCTCGTCCCGGAAGCTCTGCATACCTGCATTCTCAGCACCCTTCAGTTCTAATGCAACGCTCACGCCAACCCAGTTAAACTTCTTCCTTTACTCCACCCCCGCGGGCTATGGGTGAAACCAGAACTGAGCCATCCAGGAGACGCCCGGCTCGTTCAGCTGCACAGACAGCACCCTTTCTTCACGCGTTACCAGGCCAGCTCCACCAACCCCAAGAGATGAGGGGTCCGCAGGCCGCGAATGGTTAAATAATTCATAAGATTACCAACAGCGTATTAATTACAAATAATGAAAGAGGAGCTAGAGGAGATGAGTTTTCCAAACGGGGAACCGGGATCCGCAGCCCCAGGGCCCGGGGGTCCGGCCACCCGGGCAGGGCAGCTCCGTAATAAATAATAGAGTTGGGGGCAGGGGGTCAGGGCTGCTCCTGCTTCTTCTTGACGGAAATCCGCTTCTTCCTCGCAGCCAACATCTCATAGAACGGGTCCACGCTCACGGCGGCCCTGCAGAAGGGGCGGGATCCCAGGGTGAGGGCCGAGGGGCCTGGGCCCCCGGACAACCCCTCCCCAAGAACTCTGGGGCGCAGGCTCACTGGATGGACTTGATCCACTCGTCCTTCTCCTCCTGTGTGGGGGCCGAGATCCGGTACACCATGTGGTTCCCCTCAACCACCCGGCCATCTGCCTCTGTCTTGCAGGCTTTGATGAGCTGCCCCTTGTTGTTGCGGATGTAGAGCTCGAAGCAGTTCTGGGTAGACACGAGACGATGGGCAGCTGGGAAGAGCCAGCCCTGGGGACAGGAGAGACCCCCCGACACGGCAGGACGGGGTACAGGGAGGATCTTACTGGTTTCCGGGGGTCGTCCACCTCGCGGATGCTCAGATTCTCCAAGGGGATGATTCCTCGGGGCTCCTTGTCCTGAGACGAGTTTGACCGGATTCAGACTTCCAGTCTCCCCCCCCACCCCCCAGCCCCTGCCTCCCGCAGACTCAGGAGTCCGGCCCCCTGCCCCTCGGCCCCGCCCTCACCGTCGTGTACTCAAAATAGTAGAGGCAGTTGTCCGTGAGGATAAACCAGCGCCGCTTCCACGTCTTCACCCGGCCCCCTGGAAGGGAAGGGGGGTAGGGGGCCTGGGCTCAACAGGGGGATGGGGCCTCTGGGAGGGCGGGGACGGGGGCGGGTGGGGGGTGAGAGACAGAGCGAGCACAGGGAAGGTGGGGCTGTCAGGGCCTCGGACAGAGCGATGCGTGGGAAGACGAGCAGGACAAGGCGTGATGTCGGGGCCCCGGGAACCGGTCCACCCCCAGCCTGCGGCTCTACACTCTCTAAGCCTGTCTGTCGACTCGGGTCAGGGCCCTCAGCCCCCCAGCTATGGGCCCGAGGCCAGGGCAGCCCCCTCCCCTTGTGTCATGTCGGGGAGCAAGGACGGGCCGGCCTTGTACCTACCTCCTGGGGCAGACAGCGAGAAAGCAGGCAGGACCAGGCGAGAAGGGAAGGCGGAAGAATGGGGTGCCCCCGAGAGCCGCAGGGTTGGGGAGGGAAGGGATGCGCAGGGGGTGGCACAGAGATTGACAGAAACAGCAGAGAAACACGCAGAGAAGGAGGGAGGGAGGGAGAGAGAGGGAAGAAAACCAGTTACATCCACATGAGGGAGGAATGGCCTGACCCTCTCCCACCCCGGGAGGCTGAGGATGCTGAACCGCGCTGAGGCGGCCAAGAGCACCTCCTGCGCCAGTGCCCAGCTCCGGCCCACCCCCTAGCGTGTATCCCAGGCCAGGAGGGCCTTCCACTGCCACGGTGAAGATGTCTCTGTAGGGAAGTCATTCCCACGAGGCAGAAGACAAAACCCCCAGTCGGTGGGCCAAGGTGGGCTTGGGGACTCATGTCAGCACCAGTACAAACTGGCCGTGTGACCTTAGGACAACCACTTGCCCTCTGTGGACTCCAGTCTAGAGACCCACTCCAGCCCACACCTTCCTGCTTCCAAGTGACCCGCTTCTGGGCTCCCTATGATCCCGCAAGGATTAAACTGCAGTAATAATGACTTCTATTAACCACCTTTGTGAATATAACCACCACAGATTCCCTTTCCTGTATTTCAGTGTTTAAGAGGTGCCTTCTTCTAATGACCTTGTGACATGCTCTGGTCAGAGATCTGGGTCCAAGGCCACCTCTGCCCAGTGGCTGCTGGACAGTGACCGGGCCTCAATCTCCTCATCCAAGAAATGTGCAGGATTCCTACTGCTGGGTGCGGTTTGGAAGAGAACCAGTTCCTCAGGAAGCTGCCCCTCCTGCTTTTCCTTCCCACCCACTCACTGCCAGGGGCACCATTTGGCCTTCCTTGAAGAATCTAAATTCCTCCCAGACTCCGCAGACCTCCTTCGGAGCTGATTCAGGAATCCTTCCACCCCAGCAAGTTGTCTGGAAGGAGTGGTTCGCATTTTTTATGCACCAGGGACCTGCTACTGTGGCTGGAGAAGCGATTCCTCCATTTAGGAGCAGAATTCCATGCGGCGGGGGAGGCAGTGTGGATGATGAGATGTGAACGGAGCAAAGTCCTGCCCTGACCCTGTGCCAGGCTGGAAGCTTCCTCTGGGCCCTCCCACTGTCTGGGCTGCCTTCAGTCGACTATAATTCCTCACCAGATTCTCTTTCTCCCTGGGGCAGTCACTCACTGCTCCTCCATTAAAAAGCCACCGCTGGGACTTCTCTGGTGGTGCAGTGGATAAGACTCCGCGCTCCCAATGCAAGGGGCCCGGGTTCCATCCCTGGTCAGGGAACTAGATCCCATATGCATGCCGCAAATAAGGAGCTCGCCTGGCGCAGCCAAATTAAAAAAAAAAAAAGCCACCGCTGACCCTCCCAGGGCACCTACTACAACCAGGCCCAGCTCCGAGCCAATGGCTCTCAACCTGGGCCATGCACTGGAACCACCTGGAGAGCTTTCAACATGGCTGATGGCCTATCCTGCCCCCAGCAGTCACAAGTCTGTGGACTGGCCATTGCGGTTTTCGGGTGAATCTCTGGGCAGCCAGGGTTGAGAACCACTCCAGTCCTCAGCCAGCTGTACCTGTCAGACCTCCGCTAACTAACCCTGAATTTGCCGGTGCCACGTGTTCCAAGGGTCGCTGGCCCCTGCCCCATCCACCCCATCGGGGCCAGGGGCTCCCGATTCACCTAAGCCAGCCTGGGTGCGGCCCCGCCCCCCACCAGGAACCAATCCAACCAGCTGAGAAGTCCACCGGGGTACTCTGAGACCCTTTTCCTCATTTCTGCAGGCTCTTTTCTGACTAAGGGAGATGTTCTGGGGAGGTACGACACCCCTAGAACAGCCACTACGCTACTGGGCTGATAAGGAGGTAACATGCCATGGGGATAAATGCAAGAGTGTCATAGTCGGTCTGCCTCGGACCCCCAGGAGTTCCCTCCAAGTGAGGTAACAGGCTCCCAGGCATCCCAACCCCTTGGGCTATTTTCTGTTCACTACAGCTGAGAGCATCCCGAGTGAACACTCTCCCCCCAGATGGGGACTGGGCAATCTGGTTCTCGGCTGTGTCCTCAGTGCCTAAACCAGGGCCTGGCACAAAGAAGGGGTTCCGTAAACATGCATGGGTGAACACAAGGGGTTAGGGAGCGCTGAATACAAGCCCGGCCCTGGGCTTGGGCCCGGCACACAGGGCTGAACTCATTTTCGGCCCGTTTTTCAGATGTGGAAACTGAGGTTCAGAGAGGTGGAATCGCTGGCCTAAGGTCACACAGCGGGTATGTGAGAAGCTGAGTCCACAGCCTGGGGCCCACTAACCTCCCCCCTGCAGAGGCAGCCAGCAGAGTCAGCAAGGGACGTACCCAGCTTAAGGAGCCAGCCCTCCCGGTCCGGGTTGAAGAAGGTGTGGGTCAGATCATTCCCATCATCCTCAGGAATCTTGAAGGGCTCATTTCGGATGCTGTCATAGAGGTTCTGAGGGGCGAAGGCATGGTCAGCAATTCCAGGCTCCTGGGACCCTCCCAGGGCTACCTGGCAGTGGGGAGGGGGCTCCAGCAACCAGGGAGCCAATGAGACCATGGGTGGGACGGCAGATGGGATGGTGCAGGGAGGGAGGAGGCCGGGAGAAAAGGGAAGCAGAAGGCAGAAGAGTGGAGGGAGCCCCAGGGAGGAGAAAGAGGAGGAAAGATTAAAAAAATATGTGGAAACACAGACATAGGAAGAGCTGCTAGGTTCTGAGCGAGACCAACAGGCAGGTGGAGAATGGGACACACCAAGACCCTGAAAGAGGCACAGAGCCAGAGAGAGACAGAAAAGAGAAAGAGAGAGACAAGACAGCCAGCCAGAGAGAGAGAAAGAGGAAAGAAATGGACATGCTGGCATGACCACGCTGTCCACGGGCGACGCGATGATCCCGGGCGGGGAGCTCAGGCACTAGGAGACCCGCAGGGAGGAGGGTCTGCGGCAGGAAGAGGGACAGGGCTGAGGGCGCTGGGGGAGGGGGAGGGGGGCCTGACCCTGAGCAGCTCCTCAGGCAGGTCCCCGCCCTCATTGATGCCCCGGTTCATGGCCACGAAGCGCTCCAGGCCCGGCTTGTCCCGGACGTTGGGGTTGTGAAGGCTGGTGTTCAGCATGATCACGGCGAAGGACAGCACGTAGCACGTGTCTGCATTGGACAGTCAGGGGGTGATGACTGGGGCATATGGGCCCCCAGGACCCGAGAGGTCAAGCCCCCAGCTCTCTCCTTCCCCAGGACCCAGGAGCCTGCGCCCCCACCTGTGGACTGGAAAACCCCCGGGTTGCACAGGCAGTAGCGCTGGGCAAAGGCTTCCATCATCCGATCAATCTTCTGGGCTTCTCCAGGGAGGCGGAAGCTCCAGAGGAACTGCCTGCGTCAGAGAGGGGCCGGGTGTCGATGCCAGGACTGGCAGGACCCCCTCCCCATTCTCAGTCCCCGTGATAGGAACTGGCCAATGAGAGCTCCACGCTTGTGGCCAATCTGACCACTGAGCATCGGCCATGAGACTTTTGGTGGATTTATATGGAAACACCCTCCTTCTTTCTACTAAGGTTGCTGAACGGGTCTGATGGTTGCTAGGGCCTTCTGCTATCATGTGGGAGAAGGGTCTGTGGCGAGCAATGCCCACACCATGGGGAGCACAATCAAGAGAAAGAGAAAGTTGTCCTTCTGACACCATTTGAGCACCTGGATACAGGTATGCCGGGAGGAAGCCCCACCGTGGACTTTGGTGTCATGTAAAGGCAATCCATTCCCTAATTTTTGTTGCTGTTTTGTTCTGAGTAGGGATCATCACTTGGAAAGAAAGCCCTGACAGGTACCTTCCTGCCCTTCCAGCCTCGTCTCTCTCACCTGAGGGCCTGCACCAGATTGAGGTCGGTGAACTCATGCAGATCCACGAAGGCGTGGAGCACTGCCAGGTTCAGCTCTTCCCTGGGAGGACAGGGACAAAGTCACGTGCAGGAAGGGGCGTGGGGAGGTGGGCGTGGACAGGAGGCGAAGGAGTGGGGAGGCTGCGCCCCCTCTTCTGCACAGAGGCTACCCCTGTAGCCGGTGAAAGTTTTGGCCAAGCCCCCATCACAGGCCTGGCACCAGGGCAGGGATACTCAGAAGGCTCTTGGGAGGACTGTCTGCCTCGAGAACCCTGGTGTGGCTGGACCTCTATTCAGTGGGGAGAAATGCAGCAAACACGTGCTCTGCTGGCCATCACCTCTCTCCGATGAGCCCCAGGTTCCACAGATGCCCTGTGGAGATGGTCCCCCATCCCCCATAGGTCCATGGACAATCCCAGTGCACTACAGATGTCCACAAAACGATCCCCACAATGCCAGATATCCGGACCATCTCCATGCAGTCCAGATGTCCACAGACAATCCCCAGAAATCTAGAGGTGACCCCCAGACTCCCCAAACAGTCCCTATGCACCCCAGATGTCCACAGACGGTCTCTGTACTGCAGATATCCAGAAAGTTCCACACACCCTAGATGTCCACACAATCCCTAAGCATCCCAAACGTCCACAGATGATCCTGTGCACCTCAGACAGTCTCTACACACCCCAGACGCTCACAGATGGTCCTGTGCACCTCAGCCGTTCAGACAGTCTCTAAACACCCCAGACGCTCACAGATGGTCCTGTGCACCTCAGCCGTTCAGACAGTCTCTACACACCCCAGACGCTCACAGATAGGAGGTCCCCATGCACCCTGGATGTCTAGACGGTCCCCGCACATTCCCAACATCCACAGATGATCTCCATGTACCCCAGATGTCCATAAATCCCTAGGTACCCCCCGGATATCCACAGTTGGTCCCCATACACTCCCAACATCCAATCTCAGGCACCCTACCCTTCTAGGTGGTCCCGACACACCCTGGACGTCCACACATGGCCCTCATGCTCTCAGATGTCCATGGGCCCCCTGTGCTCCCTAGATATCCACTGATGACCCCCCCACTTCCTAGCGGTCCGCATCATTCCCATGCACACCAGTTGTCTACACACCATTCTCACGCTCCCACACCACCCACAGATGTTCTCCACTGTCCCCAGACCTAAATGGAAGGTCCCCACATTGCCCAGATGTCCACAAAGGTCCCACACCCCCCAGATGCTCACAGATGGCCCCCAGGTTCCCCAGAAGGTCCCAGGCTCCCCCAGACTCCTGTCAGCCCATTTTGTCAAAATCCAGTCATAAGGCTGATCTATCAGGGCCTCTTCTCGGGAGGAGTTGGGTGCATGGGGCCGAGGTGAGAAGCCAAGCAGGAGGTGGTGGGGGGGCGGGGGGGGGGGAAGGGGGCAGGTCTCACCTCTCCCCCAGGTAGTCCCCGATGGCCGTCTTGTTCAGGCCTTCGCCCTTGTACAGGAAGCGGGCGATCTCCTCGGGTGTGTTCTGCAGAAGTTCATTCTCCACCAGGAACTGGATCCCCTGGGGGGTGGGAGCTGGGTCTCAGGGCTGGGTACTCAGAAAGCCACGCCCCTCCCCCCACATCCTCAGAAACCAGAGCCTCCAAAGCCACCCCCACCCTCAACGGAGTAGGGCCGAGTTTTAGTTTCAGGCTTTTCCCAGGTCCTTAAATACCATCCGTCCCACGTCTTAGCCTTTGCATCTACTGTTCCCTCTGCCTTTGCCTGGTTAATTCCAGCCCCCCCGGAAGCAGGGTCTGGCAAGGAACAGCAGCTCATGAATGTTTGCTGAATGACTGAACAAACTACCATTGCTTTGGACAAGAAGAATAAAGTTGGAAACTGTTAGTAGACAGCAGTCCATCAAGGGCTGTGAGGGCCAAGCCTCAGGCTGGACTAAGGCTTTCTCAGGCTCTCCTGATGCCACGAGGACCACCACTGTGGCTATCTCACTCTGGATCATGGTATCCATGTCTAGGGGCTCCCTGAGGGCAAGGCAGGGTCAAACTCTTCTCTGGGTCCTCAGCATTGCCTAGCAGAGGGGCAGGCCCGAGGAAGGCCTCAGGAAATGGGTGTAAAATGAATGACTGAATGAACGAACAAACATCTTTCCTCCACCTGGTGAACACTAACTCATCCTTCAAACCTGACCCGAATATACCCTCCTCAGGGAAGCCCTCCTTGATGCCACCAGGCTTGCTGCCCTGAGTGTCCACAGCCCTGGTACCTCTCTCTCTCTCTGTCATGGCACTCGTCAACCCTCTTCTGTACACGTCTCTGTCCATATTCCCTACCAGACTCAATCGAGTTCCACCTGGGGACTCCAGGTGACAACAGAAGCGGGCCCTAGAATATGAGCAAAAAGGGGAAGAAGACCCCCCCGGGCGGAAGTTCCAGCCCAGGAACAAATGCAGCCAATATCTGAATCCAGGGATCAGGACCAAGTCCGTGCACCTAAGGTAGACCTTTAACCACTATACTTCTGAACAGAGATGCCAGAATCCCCCGTCTGGATGTCTGCCTGGCTGATCCCAGCCCTGTGGCCCCAAGCACCTTTTTGGGGTCCATATTGAACTTCTTCCTGCCCATTGCCATCTTCCGGTTCCGTTGCAAGGTCTTGCTGCAGGGACAGAGAACGGAGGGTGGAGGGTCAATGCCTGGGCATCCCTGGCCCTGGCCTGGCCTCGTGACCCCCAGGTTCCCTGCTCCAGCCCTCACCTGCCCTCATTGGCCTCCAGACCCTCCACCTCGCTCATGGCTTCGCTGAGCTCCTCACGCAGGCGCTGGATCTCCACCAGCAGCTCCTGCTTCCGCCGCCGGATGTTCTCCAGCTCCATCCGCTCCTCCGGAGTCAGGTCCGGGGGTTCTGGAGGAGGGGATCAGGGGTGGGAGGTCAGTTCTGGGGACTGGGAGCGTGCACTTCTGAAATCTGGGGGAGGACAGGGCTCCTAGGTTCAGGGGCAGGAGGAGAATGAGAGTCCAGCCTCCTGTCTACTGGAAGACGGGGTACAGCCTGGACTCCTCAGTCCAGGGGACGAAGGACTAGGAACCTAGACTCTTTAGTCCTGGGGGAGAAGGGGACTGGGAGCCTGAACTCTTAGGTCTGTGGGGAAAAAAGGGCTGGAAGCTTGAACTTCGGTCCATTACTTGAAAGGAGGCTGAGGCCTTGGTTTTCTGCCTCCATTCTTGGCGAGGTAGCTGTGGATCTGGGTGTCCGGACTCCTGGGTCCATGGAAAGTAACTATGGCAGGCGAAGCTGATGACAGCTTGCAAGAGTTGAGGAAGGGGGCGGGGCATCGAAGGCCCCCGTCCCCGCCTTAGCGGAATCTGTAGCCCCCAAGATCTCTCCTCACCCCAGCGTCCCCAAAAGCCCCCTCCCCTCTCCCAGCAGGCACTGGGCTCGCCCGGCCCCTCCAGAGGGAATGGTTCCTCCCCGGCCTCGCCTCCGCCGCTCCCACCCCCTCCCGCTGCCACCGGAAACAGGCTCGGCCCAAACAATGGCCTGGAACGCCCCACTCTCCTGCCCCGCCGGAAGCCCGTCCCGTGCCCCACAAAAGCGAAGCGACGACGGAGCCGAACAGCTTCGCAGGGCGCGCGCCGGGAAGAACGCTCGCGGCAGAATGCTGGGGCCGAAACGCTCCATCCGCTCCCAGACGGCCCCGCCCCTCCCCGACTTACCATAGACACCGTCCTCCATGGCGGCTAGGAAGGCCCGCGGGGAGTCCGGGGCGGTCCCGCCGGTCGGGCCTGGATCCGCGTTGGCCCGCGGGCTCGGGTGAGCCCGCTCAAACGCCCCGGGAGCCACCGCCGCCTCCTCAGCGCCAGTCCTCAGCGCTGAAAAGACTCTCCCTTCGCCTCCCAACCGCCCCGCCAGTAGGGACCGCCCCTCGTTTTGACACCGCCAAATCCACGGCGGGCCCTCTCGTCTGCTCCGCCTCCGATACCGAAGAATCGTCCTCCAGGGCCAATAGACGCGCAAGGAGTAGACGTAGCAATGTCCTGTCGGAGGTAGACGGTCTGTGGGGCCAATCGAAGTGCGAGCAGGGGCCGGGCCCCCCCTCCGAAACTAAAGAAGGCTCTTGGCTGGCTTGCTCACCAATGAGAAGCCTCGGAAAGGAGTTGCGTGGAGGTGGGACTAAGCAGAAGCAGAGAGAACTACGCCTGCGCAAGGGCTCTGGGCCCTAGGATACCAGGTCAACCGAGCCCCGCCTCTAGCAATACGTTGCTAGGGGCGGTCCTTTGTTGGGCTTGTTGCCAGGGGGCGGGGCCACGACCCTCGGTTATTTCCGTGAGCCACACCTCCTAGCCGGCCCAGCTGGCTTTTGACTGCAGCGGTTGCCACGCAACCGGGAGTAGCTTTGGCTCAGCTTTCTTTTGGCTTCCTTCCTCCGGGTACTGGCTCCTCCGATCTCCAGACCCATTTCTTACCCTCTCCCTTGACCTCCCCATCCACCTCAGCCTCTTCAGAGTCAAGGAGTGGTGAAACAAAAGACTTATTTTTTTCTTCCAAATGCTGCGCTTTTTAGTCTCAGTCGTGGAGAACGGGACAACAGAGGAAGGCCAAATACAGTGAAAGCACAGGCTCCGCCTTCCTGCCTCAGGCTGCCTCTCAGTCTCCTCTCTCTCTCCCCAAAAGTCCTCCCCTTATTTTAGCATCCTTCTCCGCTACAATTCCCCTTTCCTCAGCATCCTCCCACCTCTGATTCCTTCCCTCTTCTCAGAGTCCTTTCTGTCTTCTGTGACTCGCTTCCCCCTCCTCTCATACTCTTGCTCTTAAAATCCTCCCTCCTCTCCAAGTTCTCTCGCATCTGAGGACATTTCCCCTCCCCCACCTTTCATTCCCATTCCTTGCAGGCAAAGCGCGTGCAGGGGTCTGGCTCGGAAGGAGATATTGGGCACCCCCGAAACGGGCAGGTCCCTTATCAGGTCTGAGGTGGTGTCTGGGCCTGGTCCTCACTCGCCTTCCCTGAGCTAGGCAGGTGGGGACACATTCCGGGCCAGGACCTGGTTAAGCTGACAGATTAGCCACGGAGCCTCCTAATCCCCTCAGTGACCTTTATGAGTGGCTCAAGCTCTGCCCTCCCTAGAAGGAACCCAGGTTGCACCAGCCCTGACCCCACTCTCTCTCCCTCCAAACAGAACCCTTTTCCTGTCCCTTCACCCCCAACTTAACACCCTTCTTCATGCCTGGGTTTCCTTTGCCCCCGATACCTACCCCAGCCACCCTGAGCTGGGGTAGCAGCCAGCTAATTAATCCCATCCGGTTATTATGTGGGGATTCTTCAGGATAAAGGGAGGTGGGGAAACCAGAAGGGGGACCTGGGTTGATGCAGCACTGGGGCAGGCTGATGGGTAATGACAGTGCCTGCCCTCAATCCTGGGACACAGGGGTGGGAACGTGTCCTCCCTGGCACTGGCTCCTTCTGCGGCTGGCTTCTAGCCTGCTGGGCACTTAGGTAGATAGCAGCATGGGCAGGGGCCAGATCCAAGGACCTGTATGTACCCCAGAAGCACACTCCCAGACACACCATTCCATCACAGGGCTCCCAATGACCTAATCTGGGGGACAAGTCTCCCCCTAAACACATACATTCCCCTGACATTCAGAGGTACCTCCTCCTTCCCCTGCCCCCAAGCTGGACCAGAGAGGAGGTGATTCTGGCCCTGAGCCACAACCCTCCCTCCCCCTTGCCTGCCCTGTCATTCAGACATCCAGGTTCAGACCTGGCCTCTGAGAGCATCTCCCATCCCTGTTGCCCCCAGAAGACCAGGCATTCCAGCACCAGGGAGAGCTAGGGTATCTCTAGGACCCTCACCCCCATCCAACGCTCAGTGAAGTGAGGAATCATCCTCGGGGAAAGGGCCTTGGAGAACTTCAAGTTCCAATACCTCGTTTTTACAGTTGGGGAAACTGAGATGAGGAGAAGGGCGTGATTTGCTCAAAGTCACACAGTTAGTTGAGGCAGAGCTGGGGTCTAGAGCAAAGCTTCCTGGATCTTTGTAAAGCGCTCCATTCCACTAACTCAAGCTCAATTTCTTTTTTTTTTTTTTTTTTTTTTTTTTTTTGCGTTACGCGGGCCTCTCACCGCTGTGGCCTCTCCCGTTGCAGAGCACAGGCCCCGGACATGCAGGCCCAGCAGCCATGGCCCACGGGCCCAGCCGCTCCGCGGCACGTGGGATCCTCCCGGACCGGGGCACGAACCCATGTCCCCCGCACCGGCAGGCAGACTCCCAACCACCACGCCACCAGGGAAGCCCTCAAGCTCAATTTCTAACCCTACTGTAGGAACACAGGAAAAAATAGATAGATATCTTTATTTATATTATATATATATAATACACATATGTATAACATCTTTAAGAAATAGACACACATCACTAGGTGGAAGATTCCAGAGCACTGCAGACTCACCAGCCTTGGGCCTCTCCCTTCCCTTGCCCAATAACTAGCCCTGTCACCCACAGGGTCTCACCCGAGCCCTCACCTTCTAGGTCAGCCCAGCAATGCTGCCCGTCAAGTCCCGAGTCCACCTCCTCAAACTGCCAAGTTCTAGGAGCTGATTAGAACTTCCGGGTTTTGATAACGGACAACTCTGGATCCCTGGAGCCTTATTCCTTTTGGCATTACAGAACCACAAAGCAGTCATCTATCCTCATTGAGAGTTTCCACTCCACTGGGCAAACTGCAACCAGCACACCTCAGACATCAGAATTGCCAATCCTTCCCTGACTCTGTGATCAATCTAGAGCCACAGAATCTTGATTCCTCTGGACATTCTAGAATGGCACTTAAAAAAGACACAAAGCCTGTGGATCATGTAGAGCGTTGATTCTCCCCCTCGGTTCGATGTTCTAGAGCCAGTGGTCTGGAGTTATCGCCTATCAAGAACTCCCAATCTGTCACTTTAGTCCTTCTAGACCCACAGACTCTCCAACTGTTTTGTGCATTCTAGAAACATAACTCTTTAGTTCCTGGAGTAGTCCAATCTCTGGTCACAGCTGTTCTAGAATCCCCAGTGCTTGCCTCTGTGGTCAATCTGTATTCACAGAATCTCAACACTGGGGTTTTCTGCAACCGCAAAGTCTTTTCCTGACTTGCAGTCAACATTCCTTGTCATTGGTCAATCAATATAGTCTTGAATTCTTGGGGCATTCCATAACTTTCCCTCCTTAGGTCGTCTAGAAAAAATGACTTGCTATGTGGTTGGCTGAGTCGAGATGAAACAGTCCCTTGAATCTTAGGTCAATTCAGACCAACAAATTCTTCATCTCTGCTGCTGCTTGAGAACAGATGACTTCTTCCCCTGGAGGTGGGCTGTACGATCATTTCATGATCCTGCTTGACAAACCAAACCAGCCACCTAGAGGAATCTAGAAATACCAGTCCTTCCTTGCCTCTTCGGTGGTCTAGAATTCTGGATCCCTTATCTCTGGGGAGACTCAGGAATTGGGCTGACACAGGGGTCTCAGGAGGGAGCACAGAATTCAGAGGAATTAAGGTCCAGTATGTTCATTGGTAGGTCCACTAGATGTGGCAGAATATCACCAGCTAATAATTTACCCAGCAGGCCTGTTGGTCTTAGGAAACACCTGCCCTCATTCCAGGAGAGGGCCCAATCTCTCCATCTTGCTACCTCTGGGAAAGGGGTACAAATAGGGGGGTACCAGCTTGTATCATGGGGGCAAGGTCAGCGCCAGGGTTGGTGTGAGTACTCGGGGGCTGGCAGCCCTGTCTTCTGCCTCTGCCGCATCCCCCTCCTCTTCCTCCTCTTCCTCGTGGCAGCAACTCAGAGCAAGTTCATTCTCATAGCAAAATGCTGCCAGAGAGCCAGGGAAGCCAGACTTGGGGCTGTGGGAAGCACGCTCTGCCCGTTCGTCCAGCTCCTTGGCGCTGCAGACGGGTGTCCCTGGGACCTCGTAAGTGCGATGGAAGTGGCGATAGTCAACCTCGTACTGGGAGCCACGCTGGAAGAGGACCGGCTCAAAACGATGTCCCCAGAGCAGCTCACCAGGGAGGTAGGAAGAGCGACACTGTGTGGTCATAGCTGTGGCCTCGACCATGCCCTCGAGAATGACCACCAGCTCAAAGTCAGCCCGGGCCAGCTCGGCGCGCCCTAGTTCATACAGAGGACTGGCGGAGTCGATCTCATGCACGATGGTGATGGGAGACACAAGGAAGATGCGATCGGTACCACCATCAAAGCCCACGTCCACATCCTGGTGGTCCAGCGGTATGTACTCACCCTCCGGGGTCACGCGAGGCTGTAGCAAAAAGCGAGTGGCCAAAGACAGACATTAGGGAGCAGAGAGATAAATGGAGACAGAGACAGCGAGAGGAGGGGAGAGAGATGCAGAGAAAGAGGAGGGCAGAGACCAGTAGGTGTTGGGGTGTGGGGAGAACATGGACCCAGAGAGAGGGGGATGGTAAGCCAGAAAGAGAGAAGGACAGAGACCCAGAGAGAGGGAGATGGAGGTCCAGGGAGGAGAGGACGGAGGCCCAGAGACTCAGACAGGGATTGAGGAAAGAAATCCGAGAAAGACAGGGGAGAGAAAAAGAGAGGGACAGAATGACATTCACACAGACCCACAGAAATCAGCAAGACAGAAACGGAGTTAAAGAGACAACAGAAGATAAGAATGACATCCAACCAGCAATTGGAGAAGGAGGAGAGGGATAGAGAAATGGCTTTCAATATATGGCCAGAGAAAGATAAACCAGCATGGCAATCTAGGTCCAACAGCCTATGTTTCACCACTGCCTCAGGCTGGCCTCTGGGCTATCTACCCACACCCCCAAACCAACTGCCTCCATCCCCTTGTGTGTCTGTGTATTTGTGTGGGGTGGGGGCCTAAGCCCCGGCCAGGTGTTGGCTGTTTCACCCCATCTACCCACTGGTTCCATACCCACTTCCCAGGCCATGTCAGCACCCCAAAGACCTCTGGGAGAGACAGTGTCCCCCCTGGTCGTGAATCCTGGTGTTTCAGTCAAGCAGGAGCCAGAGGTGGGGGGCTGGGGACTCCTTCTCTTGCCACTGTCTCCGAGAGCCCCCAGAGGCTGCTGGGAGTTGTAGTTCCCACCACAACCCCGTCCTCCCTCTCACCCCAGTCCAGCCCCAGACCAGAGTTCTTAAATGTCTTTACTTGCAAGGCAAGGGCAGCTGCTGCCCCAGAATTTGCTTGGGCGGTTTGACCACAATTCTAGAAACACAATTCTAAGGCACCTTCATCAGGGCGCTGGAAGGAGTCGCTGCCCCAGGGACCAATGGGAATTGTAGTTTTTTGTTTGTTTTGGGTTTGTTTTTGTTTGTTTGGTGAGACGCTAAAATTCAAGAGTTTCCCAAACACTGCCCTGTACTTCTCTGAGCAGGAGGCTGGTGGGAGAGTCTGGGCCCCTGAGGTGGGGAATGAAGTCTCTCACAAATGATGCCCAGAGGCCATGGAGAATTGTGTTCCCTGACTCTGCAGGTGTGAGTTGAGTTGCACCCCGTCCTCGGGCCTACATCTCCCACAAGCCCATAGGGGTCTGGCCTCAGTCACAGGTCTCTCTCTGTACCACAATATCTGCTGAGACTCGTAAACCTGAGCCGTGGTTTACACCACCCACAAAACTACAACGCCTCCTCAGACCACCCCAGGTGGGCAATTTCCCTGCCCCCAGAAGCTTCTGGGAATTGTAGTTCAGAGCCTTTACCGTCCAGGCGTGGACCTCGCAGGTCTGGATTTCCCACAATTCGATAGAGGGCCCATCCTCCATCCTCAATGGAGCTCCACAGGGAGCTCCATAAGTCTCAAAATCTGTCTGAAGTCTAGGCCTCCAGGAAGAAATGATCAGAGATCTTTCCCTTGGGTTTACATCTACAACATCTCGGGGAGCCATCCTCAGCCCACAAGGTGGGGCGGAAGGGGCCCTGCCCCCAGGAGGCTGCTGGGAATTGTAGTCCAGATCCCCTCTAGGCTCCACGCAACCTGTCCCTTAGACCTACAACTCCCACCATCCCCCAGGACACCTGCCCCCCGAACTCGTGAAAGGGCCCGCCCACCAGGGGGCGTGGTCTCCCGCCGGGACTGTCTCGCACCTGCAGCAGCTGGGCCCGCACGTGGGCCTCGACGAGGTGGCTGCGGCGCAGGTTGCCGACGCGCCACATGAGGCAGAGGCGGCGGTCGCGCAGCGCCACGACGGCGTTCTCGCTGAAGATCAGTGTCTCGTTGCGCTTCTTGGGCTTGGCCATCTTGGCCATGACGGCGCCCACGACAAAGGCGTCCAGCACGCAACCGGCGATGCACTGCAGCACCACAGCGGCCACGGCGGCCGGACACTCCTCGGTGACGCTGCGCACGCCGTAGCCAATGGACGTCTGCGTCTCCAGCGCGAAGAGGAAGGCGGCCAAGAAGCTAGCCACCTGCGAGAAGCAGGGGGCGGTTGGCGGTGGGGCAGCCAGGTCGCCGTGCAGGGAGGCGATGAGCCAGAAGGCCAGGCCGAAGAGCAGCCAGGAGGCGAGGAAGGAGCAGGAGAAGAGCAGGCACATCCAGCGCCAGCGCACGTCCACGCACGTGGTGAACAGGTCGCTCAGGTAGCGCGCGCCCTGGCCGCCCAGGTTCACGAAGCGCACGTTGCAGTGCCCGTCCTTCTTGACGAAGCGCCCGCGGCGCCGCCCCACTTGCGACTGCGCTGGCGCCCACCCGTTGCGGCACAACTCGGGCCCGGCCTGCTCCTCATCTCCCGCCCGATTGTTCGCCGACTCCAGGGCGCCGCTCAGGCGGCGCAGGGCCCTGGCCAGGCCCATTGGGCGGGGACACCCCCTCCACTTGGCCTAGCGGGGGGCGGGCGCCCCGAACCTGCGGGGACAAGAAACGGGCAGCCACGTCAGGGCTGCCGGAAATGGGGGAGCTCATTGGCCATCATGCCTCATCTGGCAAATGGGTGGAAAATCAGAACAGTACAGCATCAACACTGGTGGGGGAATTCCCTGGCAGTCCAGTGGTTAGGACCGTGCGCCTTCACTGCCAAGGGCGCAGGTTCCATCCCTGGTCGAGGAACTAAGATCCCGCAGGCCGCACACCGCGGCCAAAGCAAACAAACAAAAACACTGATGGTAATACTATAGGAGATGGTTGTGTAGCAACAACAGGAACACAACTATAGCCATAGCAGTACTGTGTTACAGCAAGCACTACAGTAACTAGAGCGGACATTTATACAGCACCAGACATTGTTGTGAGCACTTTACATAAATTTAGATATTTGAACCTCAACAATGTAGACGTTATCACCCCCATTTTACAGATGAGGAAACAGAGGTACAGAAATAAGCTGGGATTTGAGTGCTAGCAGTCCAGCTCTGGAGTCCATGCTCATAAAATAAAGACTAAGCGGTCACAAAGAAAACAAACTTACGGTTACCAAAGGGGAAAGGGGCAGGTGGGGGTGGTGGATAAAATAGGAGTTTGGGATTAACAGATGCACACTACTATATATAAAAGAGATAAACAACAAGGACCTACTATATAGCACAGGGAACTATATTCAATATCTTATAATAACCTACAATGGAAAAGAATCTGAAAAACTATACATATATAACTGAATCACGGCTGTACATCTGAAACTAACACAATATTGTAAATCAACTATACTGCAATAAAAATTCTAAAAATTAAAAAAAAAAAAGGGCTTCCCTGGTGGCGCAGTGGTTGGGAGTCCGATGGCCGATGCAGGGGACGTGGGTTCGTGCCCCGGTCCGGGAGGATACCACATGCCGCGGAGCGGCTGGGCCCGTGGGCCATGGCCGCTGAGCCTGTGCGTCCGGGGCCTGTGCTCCGCAACGGGAGAGGCCACAGCAGTGAGAGGCCCGCGTACCGCAAAAAAAATAAAATAAAATAAAAAAAGACTAAGTGGTAACTGCTGCTGTGACTCCAGCTTGGAGAGATGAGACCGGGCTCTGAGGTCACCTATAGCTCAAAAGCTCAGAAGGCACAAGCAACAGAAGGGGAAAAAAAAGATAACTTGAACTTCATCAAAATTAAAAACTCTTGTGCTTCCAAGGACACTAAGATGAAAGTGAAAAGACAACCCACTAATGGGAAAAAATAGTTGCAAATCGTATCTAAGAAATTTGTATCTAAAACATATAAAGAGCCCTTATAACTCAATAAGAAAAAGACAGCCCAATTTTAAAATGGGCAAAGGATCTGAATAGGCATTTTTCCAAAAAGATATACAGTTGACCCTTGAACAACGTGGGTTTGAACTGCAAGGGTCCACTTATACACAGATTTTTTTCAATAAATACTACAATAGTACTACATGGTCTGCAGTTTGTTGAATCCTTGGATTCAGAACCATGGATACAGAGGACCAACTCTAAAGTTATACTCATATTTTCTACTGTGCAGAGGGTCAGCACCCCTAACCTCCATGTTTTTCAAGGGTCAACTGTACAAATAGTCAATAAGTATAGGAAAAGATAATTGACAACATTATGCCATCAGGGAAATGCAAATCAAAACCACAGTGAGATACCACTTCATACCCACTTAGGATGGCTATAAAAATTAGAAAAAACAAAACCAGAAAAGCATTAACAAAGATGTGGAGAAATTGGCACCTTCCTATGCTACTGGTGGAATGTAAAATTACACAGCTGGTGTGGAAAATAGTCTGGCAGTTCCTTAAATGGTTAAACATAGAGTTACCAATTCCACGCCTAAGTATCTACCCAAGAGAATTAAAAATAAGTGTCCGGGGGACTTCCCTGGCGGTCCAATGGTTGGGACTGTGCTTCCACTGCAGGGGGCTCAAGTTCGATCCCTGGTCGGGGAACTAGGATCCCACATGCCGTGCAGTGCAGCCAAAAATTAAGAATAAAACCCAAAACACAACAAAGTGTCCACACAAACACTGTTCACAGATATTCATAGCAGTATTATTCACAATAGCCAAAATATGGTAACACCCAAACATCCATCAGTTGATGAGTGAATGAATAAAATGTGGTCTATCCACACAGTGGAATACTACCCAGTAATTTTTTAAAAAATGGCATGATAGATGCTACAACATGGATGAACCTTGAAAACACCATGCAAAGTGAAAGAAGCCAATCACTAAAGACCATATATTGTGTAATACCATTTATATGAAATATCCAAAATGGGCAAATCTGTAAACTGAGAAATAAGACTAGTGGTGCCCAGGACTGGGGAGATGGGGGGATGGGGGAGCGATAGCCAGAGGAATGGGGTTTCTTAGTGGGGTGATGAAAATGTTCTAAAATTGATTGTGGTGATGGTTACACAACTCTGAATATACCAAAAAAACACTGAATTGTACACTTTAATGTGTGAATTGTATGGTATGTGGGTTATATTTCAATGAAGCTGTTACAAAAAAACAAAAACATACAATAAAACCCAGGCTTGGCCCTGACTCTCAAATCGTGGGGAAACCTTTCTAAACCTGTTTCCTCAGCTGTAAAACGGGGAAATTGGATTTCATCAAGGTCAGGAACGGTCTTTCAGTCATATAGACCCAGGGCCCAACCTTGACTCAGTTGCTGACCCACTGTGTGCCTTGGGACCACTGGCTTCATTTTCTGGAGCCTCAGTTTGCTCATCTGTGGAATGGGGATTTAAAAAACAAAAAACAAAAAAAAAAACCTTGAAAGGAAGAGGAATCCAGAAGAAAGAACTTGGGCTTTTGAATCAGGCAGTTGTAGGTTGAATCCCAGCTCGGGCACTTACTAGCTATATGACTGGTGGCAAGTCACATCCCTTCCTGAGCCTCAGTCGCCTCATCTGAGAAATGGAGGGAATCTTAGCAGCTGAACTAGGAGGAGGGAGAGGAAGAGCGGAGGGGCCAGGCATGGACCTGCAGACCTCACTGCCCTCCAGCAGCTGCAGGGTTAACATCTGGCCCTGTGGTGGAGGGACTTCCGGGACCTGTCTGGGCTAGGGGTTAAATGTTTTGCACATCAGTTCCATCAATACCTACCAAGCACCTAGGTACTATAAGCCCCCTGTGCCAGGCTCTGGGGATCCTCATGGGCTTCTTAGCAGGGCTGGGAGCACTCACTCCAAGGAAAGCGAGTTGTTAGTTGATGTCAAGTTCACCATCGACAGGTACCCACTCCCCTGCCCAGAGCTCTGCACTTGCTGTCCTTGACCACCCAGACAGCTCCGCCACGTGGGATTTTCTTAGGCCCATACTGCAGAGGCAAAGCTGAGGCTCACGTCAGAGTGGACCGCACCTGGCTGTGTTCAGCGCCCATGATGTGCCCCAACTCTCTTTTTTTCAGCCTCAACTATTCTGGGCATTAGAGATCGTTCTTCCAGAAACGGGAAACTGAGGGTCATCGCTGAAGGGGGCAGGCCTGAGGTCAGAATCCAGGCTCTGACCTCGACATTTGCAGCCCTCTGCTGCCTGGAAGTCCCCACTATGCACTAGTCTCCTCTCAGGGGCCACCTGATGGATGACATGATGGGGGAGGGGCCGCGGGGGGCCGGAGGGGCCTCCTCACACGCAGTCACCCATCTCTGACCACAACCCTTGGATGCGGGGACTTTGCTTCTCACAGTAAAGCAAACTGAGGCGCCGAGGTCCATCCCTTGTGCCAGGTCCCTCAGCCAAGGAACAGCAAACCCTGAACTCCCATCCAGCCTTCTCGGTGCCAAAGCCTGAGTGACAGACCGGCCCGCAAACTACCTGATCGCACGCTCCTATTTCCTGAGCACCGATGTCCCAGGCCTTGCCAAGCTCACCAGGTATCTGCAGCCCGCCCACTGCACTCCACCAGACCCCGCCGCTCACCTTGGCTGCTCAGGATTCTGGGAGGTCAGGATCATCACTCCGGTTCACAGGCTGGGGAGTGGGCTCAGAGACCTGGCCAGACCCACAAAGTGCCAGGGGTGGGCTGCTGCTTTGGTCCTGAGCCTTTCCAACCCAGGACTCTGCTTTCCTAAATCCTCCTGTGCCACCCTCAGCCCCGTGAGGCAGATGTGATCTCGTCCATTTCATAAAGCACACAGGAGGGGCCTTCACCTCCGGGGGGGTCCTGTCTGCATCCAACGGGCCCAGTTCACAGGCAGCACGTGGGACTTGGCCTCAGGGCACACACACCTCCCACCAGCAACGGCAGGACCCCAGAGAAGAGGACCCAGAGCCTGAAGTCCTCCCCCCACCTCCCCCTGACCTGGGAGAGCAGCTTAATGTTTCCATATAAAGGCGACACGGGGCTTAAGGTGCATCAACTTCACGTCAAAGTCACTGTCTAATCTGGGGCTGAGAAGCCCCGCCCCAGGTGCCACCCCCCTCCGCCCAGAAGCACTTTCACACGCTCCCTGAGACCCTGGCTGTCCCCTCACAAGCCCCCCACCCCCCGCTCACTAGTGGGGTCTGGGCAGCAGGTTGGAGGGCAGAGATGGACAGGAGGGGATGTGGTGTGGAGACTGAAGACAGACGAGGGTACAGAGGCTCAGAGATGGGCAGGGAGGGCGAGTGTGGAGGGGCAGCCCTGAGATGGAGGGAAGGACAGAGACCCCCCCCAGGGGGTCACAGGAACCCAGAGGGGACAGAGGCCCGGAGAGAGAGGGGGACAGAAAAGAGGCAGGCAGCCTCGGAGCAACCGAGCAAAGAGAAGTGGAGACACAGGAGCTGTGGTGACAGAGCCAGATGGGGGACAGAGATGGGACGAGACGAGACGCAGGATGGGGGGGACGGGGGAGACAGTGAAAACAGGCAGGAAACGGAGGTGGGCTCAGAGCTGGGGGGAGTGAAGCTGGGCGGGGGAGATCGCTCTGGGGCTGGAACGTGTCACTGAGTGGGGAACGGTGAGGATGGGCTGCAGGTGCCGGGGCAGACCCCCGAGCAAAGAAGGTGGGGGCGGGGACGGCTCTCCGAGCCAGGACCCCGGCCCTGGGGCTCTGTGCGGAGACACGTACCTGATGGGGCAGCCCACCCCCATGCCCTCTGCCGGGGGCTCTTCTGTTCGGGCCGACGCGAGCCTCTGTGGGTGCTGAGGTGCTGCGGCCCGTCCTCGGCCCCAGGGGCCTTGTGCCGGGTGCCGACCTCTGTGTCCACAGGAGGATCAGAGGCCTGGCCCGAGGGGGGGCAGGGGGTGGGGCCAGCTCCGAGCCGCAGAGGGGGAGCCAGGGAGGACGGCCAGGCAGGGCGGCTGGGCCTCGGCCCAAGCAGGCTGGAGAGGAGGCGGAGGAAAGACACAGCGGGAGGGGGCATGGAGACAGAGCTTGGGGGCCAGGAGATGCGGGAAGATGGGGACACAGATGAGGGAACAAAGAGATGGTGAGAAAGCAATCATGAGGGCAGTGGTGTAAAGACAAGAGACACGGGGGGCGTTCCACCTGAGGTGAAGCCTTGAAAAGTTGGGAGGCACACCTGAGATCCCCCCCCAGAGACCTAGAGTGAGTTCCAGATGGAATAAGACATCGGGAAGGCAGGACCTTATAGCACCCAATGGGCTGGGGGTCGGACCCAGTGGCCTAGGGACAGCCGGGGGCCAGGTCCTCCCTCCTCCTCATGAGGCAGCGGGCAGAGGGACGAGTCTCACACACTCCAGGCCTCATTCTGGTCCTTTATTGCCCCTCAGGAGCCTCCAACTCTTCCCCCCTGCACAGTGCCTGCCTTTGGGAGGAGGGGAGAAGGCCCCACGCGGCCTCTCCCTGGGAAGTCGTGGCCAAACCCAGTTGGCAGGAAGACAAGGGCCAACTTCTGCTGGAGGAACCCACTCCTTGAATTCGGTCCAGCCACTGTAAAGCAGCTGAGTTCCCTGGGGGAGGCCAGTGGCAGAGAGGTCAAAGGGTCACGCCAAGTGCTGCAGCTGACTACGTGTCCACAGCAACCAGGCCACGCCAGGCCCGTCAGGGAAGAAGCCAATGGATTCTTCTGACAGGTCGTGGGGGAGGGGGTCACTGGGCTAAACCAAGGTTTGGGGCAAGAGGGGTCACCAGAGTCAAACCCACTGGTCTTATAGGGCCATGGGTCAAACCCAGTCCTTTGGTTGGAGGAATCGTGGGAGCAAACCAAGCCCTAGTTTTAGAGCCACGGATCAAACCATATCCTTTGGCAAGGGGGGCACCGGACCAAACCGAGTCCTTTCAAAAAACAGTAAGTCAGACAGAATCCATCACGGCAGCCGATGGGCCAAACTAAGTCCTGCTGGAGAAGCGCTGGCCAACGGATCTGATCGAATCCCTTCCAGGGGGATGAACTTCAACTTCAGTCCCCAAGTGGAGGGCCAGATAGATGCAGCCCGGCTGGCCTCAGACGCTGATGGTGCGGAAGACGGTGAAGCCTGACAGGGCGGTGCTGACCAGGAGCCCAGGGCACTGCGGGTGCCAGTGCAGCTCCTTCAGAGCCGTCTCGCCCTGGTGCGCGAACAGCAGCTGCTGGGGAAGGGCTGCCAGCGCGGGGTCAGTCTCCGTGTCGCCGGCCTCGGGGTCCCGCTCCACCGCCAGGTCCCACTGTGTGATCTGGTCGTCTGCACCCGAGGCCGCGAAGACCCCACTGTCCTGGGGGTGCCACTCGACTGAGGTCACGGGGGCCACATGCTGCTTGAAGGTGGCCACCGGGGAGCCAGACTACGGGAAGATGGGAGTCAGGGCCGCTGAGCCCCTCAGCCTGATGCCTGGGGTGACCCAGGCACAGACTCCCACCCCTCTCCAGCCTTAGGGTTCAACCAGGGCTCCACCCCTTGTGCCCCCCACAAACCCAGGTTCTCTGAAAGGGACAGAGCGCAAAGTACAGCTGGTAATAAAGCTGTGATGTCCCAGGGGCTGCTGGGAGTGTGGTTTCACCTGCAAAGAAGCCCCTCCCAGCTCCAGGCCACAAAACCCCAACCCTTGCTCCTCCCTGGGCCTGCCTCTGTTTCCTTCCCTATAAAAGGAAGGCATGGTTCTGCAAGTGCTCTCTGCCCGCTGGTTCTAGAAGGCCTTAAAGGGGGCAGCGGCATGACTCCCAGGCTCCAGAGAGAGCTGAGGCAAAGAACGACTCTTTTACTAAAGCGAAGGTGCTGGTGGGGATTGGTGTCTCTCTCATTTGGAGAAGTGGTTCCAATGTTCCAGTGGCCAATCCACTTTGGCCCTGTGACCTGGCCATGCACCTGCCTGGGGGGCTGGAATCCATTTCTAGAAACTTCCCCAGAGCTGATTCTGTAGAACTCATTACACTGGGGGGAGTAAAAAGACAATCCCGGGAAGGCCCAGAAGTGTATGAAGTCACGGCTTTGTCCAGAGGGAGGCCAGGAGCTGCAACTTCTCCTGCCTGGAGACCCTCTCAGCTCTGCAGAGTCAAAGCTTAGCTGGGTGGTCACATCCTACCTGCTCCTGTCCTTTCTGGCCCTCAGTTCCCCCTCCCAAAATGAGTGAGCTGGGCTCTGCTCTCAGCTATAAAATCCACGGAAAGAAAAATGACCGTCTTCTGAAGCCCTTGAGTCCCTGGGCAGCACGGCCGGCGCATGGCTCCCTGCGGGCAGATGAGAACCGTAGTCTCCGCCACCCAGCCCCTTCCCTCGTGTCAGATCTCCAGATGGTAGAGGGAGTGACTCCACAGCAGCCCCAAGCCTTCCTCTCGCTGAGCCTGTTTCCTCATCTGGACCCCAATTCAGAGGGCCTTCCCAGCTCTCGTGTATAAACCATCTCAGGAGGGAAAACCCACAAATCCTAGTGGCCTCCGGTAGCAGGGGCTTCTCCCGCCCCAGGTGTCCAGCTGGGACAGTACCTTGAACTGCCGCAGGTCCCAGACCTTGAGGGCTCCGTCATCCCCGCCGCTGAGCAGGAAGGGCTCCCGGCGGCTCCAGCTGATGACGTTGACATCCCCATCGTGGGCGGTGTCAGTGGTGAGCATGCAGGCCTTGCTGGGGGCTGCCCGGATGTCCCAGATGCGGACGGAGGCATCGGCTGAGCAAGAGGCAAATACCTGGACAAGGCAGAGTCGGAGGCAAGCTGGTGCACCCCCGCCCTACTCTGGAGACCGGGGTCCAGTGGTGGGCTACCCTCTCTTTTAGTGACCCCCTCATTAGGACCTGCCCCCCTCCCCACGACAGGAGTCCAGACCCCCGGCCCTCCCTCACCGTGTCCTCGGTTGGAGACCACTGCAGGTCCTCCACGGAGCGTGTGTGGCCCACGAATGGCCGCTGGTCCACATGCCAAGAACCGCCGTCCGTAGGCGTCCAGAGGTGGATGTTCTTCTGACAGTCACCGGTCAGCAGGCGCCCTGCGAAGGGGAGTCAGGACACGACCCTGTCCCGCCTGGCCACAGCTCACTCCCACCTTAGCACCCACCCCTGCTGTAGACCCTGCTCCTACCCAGCCCTCAGGGCTAACTGCACACCCCAGGGACTCACCAGGCACACGAGGGGACCAGTCGAGTGCAAAGCCCTCACCCATGTGGCCAGAGAAGGCGAAGATGGGCTTCACGCGGGCCTGCTCGTCCCGGAGGAAGGTCGCTAGGGCCTGGTGGTCATCCACCACCTGCAGAAGCCGCCGCAGTGCAAACACCTCCACCTGGCCCTTCTCTGACCACACCCCAGCCACTGGCTCCTCACCCAGCCACGACACCTGGAGGGGAGGGAGAAGGGGAGCGGAGGTGAGAGGGACAGGAGGCTCCAGGTGGCAAGCACAGCCCCTAACATCCCCCAGAACCAGAACTGCAGCTCCTCAGACCCGCCCCCCACCCAGGGCTGGGACTACAACTCCCAGAAACCTCTGCGGGAATGGAATCAGGGCCTGCAAGAGCAGTTTGGTACCCGGGACAACTCCCCACCCTGCGGTAGAGATGATGGTGCGGGGAGGACAAAACTCCTTCCGGACTCCCAGGAATCGAGGCTGTTATTCCACTAGCCCCCAGAAGTGTGTTCAGGCTCCTGGTCTCTGCAACTGTCTAAACGTAGGCTGCTCACAGGCCTGTCTCCGGATCTCTCTGCCTGTTTACCTTTGCTCACTAGGAGATCCTGTTCAGCCTCAAGGCTTCAAGTAGCCCCTAGCCCTGACCTCTCTCCTCAACTCCAGGCTCACATCGAACTGACTGTTTAGACATCACAAGGCCAAAGCCAAATTCCTAAACGCCCACTGCCACCTACTCCTCCCTGGAGGTCCCACCTTGGGCCCCAAACGGCAGGACTCATTCCCCACTTGTCTCTCCTTCCTCACACCCACCACCTATGCTGGCTCCACCCAAAATGCCACACTTCCAATCCCTTCTCAGTACCTCTGCTGCTGTCACTCGTGTTACCACCAAAGTCACCCTTCCCTGCATTCCTCCTCTGTACTGGCCTCCTCACAGGACTGTCCTTCTGCCCTTGCCTCCCTGCAGTCTATTCTCAATACAGCAGTAAGAGGGATCCCTTTAAAACACAAGTCAGATCCCTGCCATCCTTCACTCTAAACCCTTCAACGGTTCCCAATTTCTCCCCAAGTAAAAGCCAAGTCCTTACACTGGCCTACAAGGCCCTAAACAATGTCTCCTCTGTGCCCACCTGCCAAACCCTGTCACTCTCCCCCTCATCCATTCAGCACTGTTCTCCCCAGCTTCCCTCAAAACTCCTCAGTACGCCCCAGGGCCTTTGCACTTATTTCCTTGCCCGCAAACCTCTTCCCACAGATATCCTTGCCTCACTCCCTCATTTCCTGCGGCTCTCTGTTCAAATGGCACCTTATCAGTGAATGCTTCCTTGACCACACTATTTAAAGAGGCAACCCCACTCCAGAAGACCCTAACTCCCTTACCTTGTTTCATTTTTTCCACAACACTTAGCATCTTTGGACATACACACATATGCTTAGTTTCTTCTTGTTCCCTTTCCCACTGGTATATAAGTTTCAAGGAGCCAGAGACCTTTTGCACCCCGTTAACTCCCCACGGTCTAAAACAGTACCCGAGACACGGTAATACTTTAATGGAAATACTTCTCAAGAACTATGAGCCCAGCACTGCTCCAAGTACTGTACACACAGCATCTCATTTAATTCTCACATCAACCTGATTAGAAGGGGTTGTAACTCAGAAGCACAAAAGTAACCCCCAAGCCCACAAGAGTCCCTGAGCAATAACAGAAAACATATATCTCAAGTTATAGCCAAGTGTTGTTTCTAGACACCTGAATAACTTTCAGTTATTGAAATAACGCTTTATGTCATTTCAGTTTATCCTCACACCGGCCCCATCACGTAAGCTTTGTGACTCTCACCGTTTTACAGAAGAGAAAAGAACATTAAAAAATAGCCCTCTAGGGCTTCCCTGGTGGCGCAGTGGTTGAGAGTCCGCCTGCCGATGCAGGGGACGCGGGTTCGTGCCCCGGTCTGGGAAGGTCCCACATGCCGCGGAGCGGCTGGGCCCGTGAGCCATGGCCGCTGAGCCTGCACGTCCAGAGCCTGTGCTCCGCAAGGGGAGAGGCCACAACAGTGAGAGGCCCGTGTACCGCAAAAAAAAAAAAAAAAAAAAAAAAAAAAGCCCTCTATTAAGAATCCGCCTTCCAATGCAGGGGACACAGGTTCGATCCCTGGTCGGGGAACTAAGATCCCCGTGCCACGGGGCAACTAAGCCCCCACGCTTGCTCTACAGAGCCCACGCGCCTCAACTGGAGAGCCTGCCTGCTGCAACTACTGAGCCCGCGTGCTCTACAGCCCGCGCCACAATGAAGGATCCCGTGTGCCGCAACTGAGACCCAACACAGCCAAATAAATAAGTAAATAAATAATAAATTCAGTACAAATGATGTCTGCTGAAAAAAAACATCTTATAGCATCTAGCACATAATGACAATTACTATAATATATAAAACTATGTGCCAGGGCTTCCCTGGTGGTGCAGTGGTCGAGAGTCTGCCTGCCGATGCAGGGGACACGTGTTCGTGCCCCGTTCCGGGTGGATCCCACATGCCGCGGAGGGGCTGGGCCCGTGAGCCATGGCCACTGAGCCTGTGCATCCGGAGCCTGTGCTCCGCAACGGGAGAGGCCACAACAGTGAGAGGCCCGCGTACCGCAAAAAAACAAAAACAAAAAAACTATGTGCCAGGTGCTTTTCTAAGGGCTGAAGGGCGTGGGTACGCGGGGGTGTGCTCCAGAGAACGCAGGGCAGGCTGCTGGTGCTGTATTTACCCGAACTCTGTTGATGCCGCCATAATGGGGCACCATCGCCAGCTCCAACTGAGGCTTCCGCTCTTCTTCATCCTCTTCATCGTCCTCCTCCTCGTCGTCACTGCTCTCAGATGGCGGGGGCTTTGTCCCATGCAGATTGTGCATCCGAAGCATCATCAATCTGGGGGAGGTGTGGCATGAATGCGGCACCGGGTGCCAGGATCCTTAGTAAGGAGGGTGGGAGGAGGCTGGAAACCCCGATTTCTAGGTCCTGAGGAAGAGGGAGCTGGAGGCTCAGGTCCCTGGTCCTGGGAAAGCGTCAGTTCTTACTCACCTGTTGCTTTGGGCGCTCTCGGCCTGGGTCCCAGCACACAGATAAAGTGTAAGAGGGAGCTCGGTCCGGTTGTCTCCCAGCTGATCCCGGACTATGTCGAAGCTGAGACAGGGGGCGCCTGGGGATGGAAGGAGAAGTTGGAAAATTAGGATGGGACAGAGGGATCTCAGTCCTCTTGAGTGTGATGTCAACCCTCTTACACCCCAATCTTCTCTTTCAGAGTGCCTCTTAAGTTAAAGGCTCAGGACCAACTGCCCCCTCAGGACCCAGGATTCCAGTCCCCTCCTTCCTCAGGACCCAGGATTGCAGGTGCCCAGGCCTACCAGTCTGTGCTCGGTGGTACAGCACGTAGGCCTCCTCGTCCATGACCAGCTCCTCTCCTTCGCGCAGCGGGGGTCCCCGGCCGGGTAGGTAGACCTGGGCCGGGCCCTTGGACCCTGCGTCGTGGGACTCGGCGTCCATAGGCTCCCCGGTTTCACACGTGCGCCGCCGACCCTTGCGCGCAGCCATCTTTGGAACCTCCTGCCGCCGGCGCGAGGTAAGAGCGTCACTTCCGGGTCTCTCTTGCCTTCTTGTGAGGATCCTCCCTACTGCGCGGTTACCTTGGAAACCTCCTCGTTCACCAATTAGAGAGGGCAATGGGGAGAGGGGTGAAGGAGAGCTAAGGTAACTGCGTCCTGGCCTGGATAGCGAGGCCTGCAGATCCGGGGAAACTATACCCTCCCCATGACTTTGGGGCGCTCTGCCGCAGAGCAGCGGCAAGGCCTCCTGGGAGTTGTAGTTCTGCAGGAGGCCTGTTTTCCTCATCAACTAGAGGAGCTCCAAGCCCCGACTCTCTCCTCCACCTTTGACTCCCAGCCCCTTCTTTCCACTTAATTAATTATTCGTGTATGCAAATAAGAGACCTTACTGGCAAGGAGACTAGGTTTCTGCTTCCTGAGGACCCATAAAGGCGGTTTCTTCTCCCCTCCTTGTTATGAAGGCTTTAATTTACTTCAAAATGGTTAAGTGTAGACAGGATGATATGTGTAAATCAGCTGGTTGAATCTACCCTCTAGGGGCAGTCAGTTGCCTCCCCAGGCGTTCACCTTGCAGCTCTGGTCAGCAAGCACTTAATCAGAAAGTCCACCCTCTGGAGGCAGCTATTACAAGTGCTTCCGCTCTTTTTATTGCCCATCAGCACCAGAGGTTTGGCTAATTGGCATAATGACATGTTAGAAATAGGTTCTCATTGGTGAGATTAACGGAATTCAAGATATGTGGATTGGCTGGGGTATAATAGACACGCTCCTCACTTGCATGAACAGGATATTAAGAACCTAGCAAGCCTCATTACCTGTTGCCATAGGAATGGGACCCTAGACTTGATCCTAAAAAAGTTTTGATCCCAGATCTTTCTTGAGTTCTCTGTCCCACTTCTCCTTCCACCCCAACCCCTTCCCAGCCCTTCTCTTCTTAGGGTCTTTTCTCACCGCCTCTTTGAGTCTTTACCTCCCACATCCCTCCAGGGTCTCTGTTCTTGCCGGAATTCTCTTTCTGCCCCCTCTTCCTCTGTGGGACTCTTCTGTTTTTATTTCCTCCAGAGAAGCTTGAGGGGGACTAAGAGACAGACACGGAGCTCACATTGGGCTTGAGGAGGCATAAAAACATGGTTTATTCCAAACACTGCAATATGGGACAGGAGAGTGGGAAGGGAGGTTGGTGATGTGTGGACTCCCAGACCCCTCTCTTCCACAACCCAGCTCCAGACCCGGCTGGAGATCTGGGAAGAGGAGGCTTTTGAGGGTCTGCTGGGTCTTCACTGAAAGGTCACAAATAAGGGTTGGCTTTGGAGAGCATGTGATTCGTGGCACCTGGGGCTGGTAGTGAGGTGCGACAGGGTGGGAAGTTTTGGCCTGCTGGAGGTTGGGATCAACGCTGGGGCAGTGGAGGCGGGGCTTCCGTTGGGGGCGTGTGCTAGGTCGAAAGAGGGGAAAGCTACCGCGGGTGGAAAAGGAGGAGGGGGAGTCACGGTTTGACGTCGAGGGACAGAGTCTGGTCCGGGAACGGTCTGGGGCTCGGGTCACAGTTTGGGGTCAGGGGTCACAGTCTGGGGTCGGATGACCATTTTTAGGGGTCGGAAGTCACAGTCTGGGGTCAGGGGTTTCTGTGTGGCGGGGGCCAAGGTCTGGGGTCACAGTTTGGCGAACGCGTCTCACAGTTTTGAGTCCCGATGGATGAAAGGTTAAAAACGGGCTTCCCCGGAGGCGTGGCTGGGGCCGGGGAGCTGCACAGTGATGTGGGGGCCACGGCCCCAGGCGTGGGGGAGTGACGCGGGCGTGGCGTGACCCCACCACCTCCTGCCCCATCTGGTGACGTTAAAAAGCCCTTGTCGGGTTTAAAAAAAGTCCAGTGGGCTCCAAGACCCCTATCCCCTTGTTCCCAGGCTGGGTGAGATTTGAGGGACCAAATCCCCCCCGGCTCGAGGTGCCCCCATAGCGAGGGGCGCAGGACGCTGCTCCAGGCGGGGTCCGGCCAGTTCCATTTCCTTCCTTCCCAACCCGTGCGGGTCCTGTCCACCCCGCGTGCTCCCTCGGGCTGTGGCCTGCGCTGACCGAGGGGGCGGCGGGGCCCCCCAGGCCGCGTCATACCTCGGACTCGAGGCTGGAAAAGTGCGCCGAGCCCCGGCGGGTACTCAGGTCCCCGCCCCGGTGTCTCCGGTGGGGCGCGGCGGGCAGCGGCGGCCCCCAGTGCGCGGCGTGCGGGCACCTGCGCGCGTGGCGGGAGGGCCCGGTGAGCCTGCGCGCGGGGGCGGCGCGGGGACACGAGCTGAGGTCCTCGAGCGATCGCGAGGTGGGCGCGGGCGGCGGGAGGTCCCAGCCCCCTGCGGCGCGCCGGTGCCGGTGGTGGTGCGGCGCGGCAGCTGCGGGCGCGCGGTGCGAGGCCCGCGGGCGGTGAGGATGCGACCGCGGGCACCCGCAGCGGGCCCGGCGCCGGGGCGGGGGCCCCGCGGCCCAGGGCGGGGGCGGCGGCGCCCACCAGCCGCCGTCCAGGCCGTCGTGTGAGCAGCTGAGATGGCGCGGCGGCGGCAGCAGCTCCAGGCTAGCACAGTGGCGACAGTGCCAGGCGGCGGGGCCACTGCGCGGGGGCAGGTAGTCCCAGCTGCCGGCGCGCCAGCCCCCGAGCTTGTCGACCGACCAGTAGCGGCCAGGCGGCGGCCCGAGGCGCTCGGCGTAGGGGTAGGGGAAGTCGGCGAACCACCAGGGCTCCAGGCCGCCCAGCGACGCGCCGCCCAGGCTCTCCGAGTCCTCCGAGTCCGACGGCGACGGCTCTAGGTCAAGGTAAGGACAGGGGGGCGGCGCGGCGCGGCACGGGGGTGGCGCGGCCTGGGCTCCGCCGCCCGCGCCCACCGCACCGCCCGCGCCCCCCGCGCCGGGGCCCAATAGGGGCTGGCTCTCGGGGTCCGAGCGCGGCCAGCGCGTGGGCGCCGGCGGGCTCTCGTCCTCGAAGGCCAGGCGGCAGAGCGGCGGCCCGACGGCTGTGGCCGCGGCGGCCGGGGGCGCGGGCGGCGACGGGAAGCCAGGGAAGGCGCCGGCGGGGGTCTCGGCCGGCTCTTTGTCGCGCACGATGGCGAAGTAGGAGGGCGGCGGCTTCTGCGGGGGCTGCGTAGCCGGCGGAGATAGCGGGCGCCCAGTTGCGCCCCGGGGCGCGGCGCGCGCCTCGCCGACGCCCAGGCCCTGCGGCTCGATGGGGCCGTAGTAGCGGTGGAAGCCGTCGGCCAAGCTCGCGCCCCCCGGCGGCCCTGCACCTTTGGCGCGGCGCCAGCGGTCCACAGTGGCGCGCTCGCGGGGTATGAAGGGCGCGGGACCGGGAGCGGGCCTCGCCGCCGGGTACACCGGGCTGGGCAGCGGCTGCGGCGGCGGCGGGGGCTTGGCGGGCGGCGGGGCAGCCTCCGCGCTGCAGCAGCTGTACATGCCCTGCGGGGGTCGCGGCATAATCCCGGTCAGCGCGGGATGCTACGGACCACCTACCTTCCCTCCGTCCCTCCCTCCTCTCCAGCACCTCAATTCAGCTCCCTTCCATTTCTAGGCGCCCCAGCCTGTTTCCTCCCATCTCTTTCCCTCCGCCTCCCTCTCGCCCCCATACCCTGGAGAAGGCCAGCAGGAAATCCATGCGATGGGTGGGCCCCAGGCAATGCCGCAGGCGCCAGTACACCAGGTGCTCCCAGGCGAAGACCAGCAGGGAGAGGCCCATGGCCACCAGGAGCATGTAGAAGACGCCCGCCATGTTGTCGATGTCCAGCTTGCTGCTCATCACCTCGATTTTGTCATTGTGGCAGATCCCAGAGAGCCACAGCCGCTCCAGCATCTCGATCTCATCTGGGGACAGGAAGGTGGGAGGTCACCTTCCGTGGGCACCCTCTGAGGACCCTCCTCTCTGATACAGGAGTCTAGGTCCTCATCCCCTCCTTCCCCAGTACCCAGGGGTCTTTGCCTCCCCTCCCTTCCCCATCCCCTGTAGGCATCTCTGCGTGCAGCCGCACCATCCCCCAGGAACTGCAGCAGTGCCAGGTCGATGGGCCGCTTCCAGCGGGAACCCTTGTGCAGGGCGATGCCGTAGCCTGTGGTGGCAAAGACCTTGCCCGAGCCGATGGTGACGAGCTTGCAGCCCTCATCTTTGCGGGCCATGTAGTTGAGCACAGCTGCGTCGTAGATGAAGGCATCCAGCTTCCTGCCGGCAGGGGCATGAAGGGCAGGGTCAGTTCCACGCAGATGCCCGAATGGGCAACCCAGAATCCCTCTACCTCCTAACCTCCAACTGCTCCAGATTCTAACTAGTGGTGAACTGCACCTTTTTGTGCCTCTGTTTACACATCTGTCAAATGGGGACAGCGGCAATACCTCCCTTCCAGCGTTGTTGCACGGATGGCCCCCGGAGCAAAGGAAGCGCCAGAGAAGGTTAGCTGTGACTGTTAGTGAAATAACTACTGGTTCAGTCCTTACTGGAATCTTCCAGAGAAGGTCCCATATACTCCTCCATTTTAAAGAGAAGGACTGAAGCTCAGAAAGGAGAATCATACAAATAATCATAGTGTTAATGATGACTTCTGTTGTTCCAGGCACTGTTCTATCTACTGTAATAACTCCATTCTCTCAACACTCCGATGAGATAGAAACTATTATCTCCATTATTCAGACTGGGGAAGCGCAGGCTCAGACATGCATCTTAATTTGCTTGGGTTCTCTCTCTAGGCCCTAATTTCTACAGTTTGGTGGGAAGATAAGCACGGATACAGAATTAGTAGTTCTCACTGGTGCATACATTGTGGCATTCGCCACATGTCACTTCCTTCCCAACTGTTGCCACTTTACAGTTATCTCTGTGAGGACTTGATTAATCTCAGCCTCTCCTACCAGAATGCAAGCCCCTCTAGGGCACGATCCAACACTGTCACGTTCTAGGCTGTGACCCAGCAGTTCCTGACACATACAAGGTGGTCGTAAATATTTGTGGAGTAAATGAATGAATGGATAAAGGAATCCACACTTCTGTGGATTCCACACTGTGTAACTATACTATGACATAAGATAAGTACTTATGATCTGACCTGTGAAGATGTCCAGGGCGTATTAATGAAAAAAAAAAACAACCCACTAGTCCTGGAATCCTAGATAGAATATAGCTCCATAGTTATTTTGTGGAGTGAAGTTTTGGTCATCTTAAGTAGACACCAGACTAGTTCTTAGAGGGAGGTATCTGTCCTTTCTAGTCCAACATTGTCCAAAAAAACATTCTGGGGTGATGGAAATGTTGCATCAGCGCAGCCCAACATGGCAGCCACCAGCCACCCATGGCTCTGGAGCACATGAAATGTGATCAGTACGACAAAGGGATGTAACTTTAAATTGTATTTAATTTTAATTAATTAAATTATTATTATTATTATTTTTGCCACACCAAGGCATGTGCGATCTTAGTTCTCCGACCAGAAATTGAACCCTTGCCCCCTGCATTGGAAGCACGGGTCTCAACCACTGGACCTCCAGGGAAGTCCCTAATTTAAATTTAAATAGTCTTGGACAGCTCAGGTCTGGAGAAAACAAGAGACATCAAGGCATGTGGCTGGATGCTTGGTGAGGAGAAGGCGAAGGGTCTTCCTGATGTGAATACATCACCTGGAGTCTTGAGTTGTTTGTCTATCTGTTGATGTAAATACCTCTGTGTCCCCAAACCTTCAGTGAAGCCCCGTCCACACACTCACATAAGTGCATATAAATGCCTTGTGTGCATGGTTGGTTGCATAGAAATTAAGGAAAAGGACAGACTTAGTCCTTGCACCCCAAAGGGGGAGACAGAGAGAGGATTCCCCAGAATCCAGCTGAAGCAACAACTTGGGGTGGGGCAAGGAATTCAAAGCTCTGGAACGTGGGGAGGGCATTCGCCACCCCGTAGTTGGAGAATGGGGTTTGAATTCATCTTATACAGATCCTAACAGGCAGGGAGAGCCCAGCCGACATCTGGAAACAGACACAGTACATAGGCAAGAAAAATACCGCACTACCTGCGGGCACTGCTGCCTTGTAGGCAAACTGTAATTGCTCTCAAGGTGTCTCTTTGTTTAGGAAAATGCCCTTAGGGGCGAAAGGTGAATTGTTTAAGGTGTTTAAGTGGGAAGAACTCGGAGTTTCCTGAGTCAGGCCAAAGAGGAGAGATGGAGGCGCTGGGGACTAGATGGAAGGAGGGTCTTCAGGGGTCCTAGGAGGGGGACACGTACAAGGGAGAGGTGTGGGAGGAAAGAATGGAGAAGTATTTTAGAGTCAACAATCAAGACTTCCAATGGTGGGAAGGTGAGCAGGGCTTTCAGGAAGAGGGGAGCTGAGAATCTGCTTTGAATTTAATCGTTTGCTCAGTTATTCTGAGATATAATGCCTGCCTCTTTCCCCACCTCCTTACGCCCTACCCCCCCCCACCGCATTGATCCTAAACCTCTAGTACAACTCAGCCATGTCCGCCAGCCTTTGTTTGGGAAAAATAAAAATTCCCACCCTGTTGCCAGAGGGATCTTGAATTTGAGTCAGCTCCCGTCCCTCCTTGACTCCCGTCCGTCCTCAGTTCACTGCGCTTCGCGGTCTCCCCACTTCACTCCCCACCAGGCTCTTTGTCAGCAAACACCCCCACACCCCTCCTTACCCCTCTGCCTTGTCTCCCATGCACGCCTCCCTCACTAAGTCTGCTCCAGCCACCCTGGGCTTTGTGCAGTTCCTGGATTGCTCCAGTCTGCTCCTGCCTCAGGGCCTTTGCACTGGCCATTCTCTCTGCTGGAATAATATCCTTCTCCCAGATAGCTGCCTGGCTGGCCCCCTCACCTTCTTCAAGTGTTTGCTCCAAAGGCACCTTCCCTGGTACACTGTTTAATACTGCAACCTGTAGCCTCCTTCCTGGGTCTCCCAAACTCTCTCACCCTGCCGTATTTTTGTCCACAGCACTTACCTCCTTGTAACTATAAAATGTCTTTAGTTATTAGCTTTATCATTCATCTCCCCCTCCCCCCCACTGGAATTTAAGTTCCGTGAAGGAGCAGACGTTGTTTGCCGGGCTCACTGCTGTATCCACAGGGTCTAGAACAGCACCTGGCATACAACACGTGCTTAATAAAGAGCGGTTGAATGAATGAATTCAGGCTGGTTTGAGACCAGCATTCTGTGTGCCAATCACCGGTGCTGAGAGGTAAGATTTCATTAATAGGGAAAAATGCCAAGAGGCTTTCCTCCACGGAAAATGCAAGAGAACAGTGTGTACTTTCAGTGAGGGATGTATAAAGACGTGTGTGTATATATGGTTGAATTGATCTGAAAAATAATGCTTCCTTTAGGGAAAGGGGACTTGATGTTTCCTTTTCGGCCCTCGTAAGTGAGTGAGAAGTTGAACCTCTCTCATGGAATGGGCTTCCAGAACTGGCTGGGAGAAGCTGTGTTTCTTTATTTCTTTTTAAGAGATGCATTTCCTTTCTCTTCCTGTGAGGTTGCTTGCCCTCAGCGGTAGGGTAAGCCCACATTTGGAATGTGAGCTAGCCAAAGCCATGAGGCTGCCAATACCTTGTACCTCTCTGTGAGGATGGAATTTTCTAGTGTTGTCCAAGGTGGTAGCCAATAGCCACAGGTGGCTAGTTGAATTCCAATTTTAATTAAAATTTAAAATTCAATTCTGTAGTTACACAAACCTCATCTCCAGTGATCGAGAGCTGTTGGCTACCATATTGGACTGCTCAGATCTCAAATATTTCCATCATCACAGAAGGGGCTGTAGGAGAGCGCTGCTCTAGACACACATGTGTCTGTCTTCTAGACTAGAATGGAAGCGCTAGGAGAACAGAGACTTTGATTTGTTCACTGCTATACCCTTAGTGCCTAGCCCAGTGTCTGGTGCAAGAAGACCTTAATAAACATTTATTGGATGCATAAATGAATGAATGAGTGAGTGCCTTTTAACTTGCATATGGTTAGGGGTATCTTGCCAGGGAGATCATGATTCATTATTTGCTTTCTTCTTTGGTCCTCTCTATTTTAAAAACATATATATAGTATGTCTACATATACAAATATATACATCTATATGTATGTGTGTATATATATATATATATAACTAACCCAGGAAAAGAGACCAAAAAAATACTGACATTGGGGATTCCCCAACAAAAATGGTCCAGACAGCTCACCCTACAGTGAAGTTCACAGTCAACAACCCTGCTTATGTGCTCACAGGCCCACCACTTCCGGAATTTTGGATGCCCGCTCCCAAATATGAACCGACTATTAAGGATTACTAGACATCAGATAAAGCCTCTACCAAGAAAGATAGAAACAAGGAAGGGCCCAGGTTCAATCCCTGGTTGGGGAACTAAGATCCTGCAAGCCGTGTGGCATGGCCAAAAAAAAAAAAAGAAAGAAAGAAAGATAGAAACAAAACAAATGGGGGGGGGGGACTTGGAGGAAACATGCAGACATGCAGAGAGTAGAAGATGTAAAAAAGAAAAACCCAACAACTATCATTAATATCATCAGAGAAACAGGACAAGATACTGCAGCTTTGAACCATGAATAGGATATTATAAAGTAGGAGACTACAGAATAATGCTATAAAATTTACAAAATACCATAAAAATTCAGAGATCAAAAAAGAGTTCTTAGAAATTAAAAATATACTAGCAGAAGTGAAAAAGCTTAATACAAAAGTGGGAGATAATATTAAGACTATCTCCCAGGGAGGGGCTTCCCTGGTGGCGCAGTGGTTGGGAGTCCACCTGCCGACGCAGGGGACACGGGTTCGTGCCCCGGTCTGGGAGGACCCCACATGCCGCGGAGCTGCTGGGCCCGTGAGCCATGGCCGCTGAGCCTGCGCGTCCGCCACAACAGTGAGAGGCCCGCGTACAGCAAAAAAAAAAAAAAAAAAAGAATATCTCCCAGGGAGTACGGCAGAAAGAGTTAGAAAAATAAGAGAGAGAATAAAAGAAATGGATAGTCCAAGAAGCCCAATATCAAGTTAATAAGAGTTCTAGAAAGTAAAAACAGAAATGGAAGGAAGAGGCGAACTGTAATTGAAAGAATTCAAGAAAATTTCCCAGAATGAATGACCTCAGGATATGACTGAAAAGTCCAGTGATGAAAATAGATGAAGACACATTGCTGAGAACTGTCAGCACACTGAGGACAGGGAAAAGAAAAACAGGTCACATACAGGGCTTAGGAATCCAGATGACTGGATTTTTCAACAATAACACTGGAAATTAGAAGACAGTGGAGTGATGCCTTCAAAATTCTGGAGGAAAGTGATCTCCAGCCCAGAATTTTATACCAAGCCAGATGGCCCATCGAGAGTAAAGATGTTTTCATGTATGCGATGTCTCCAAAATGTATCTCCCATGTGCCTTTTGTCAGGAAGCTCAAAAGAACAAGGGAGCAAAACACAGGAAGAGTAAGAAATGGGATACAACAGGATCTGAACCAGGAGGGAGGTGATGGGCTCAAGATGGCAGCTATGTTCCAGACTGGAGCAGGTCAGAAGGCCACGTGAGAAACTTCTTTAATAAGATGAGATTAATGGAGTACCTGATGCATCTGAACACATGAAGAAGAGATTCATATAGTTAGTGGAGAATTTGGATTTGAATTAGTTAAGCACAAGGAAAACTCAGCCACTAGGCAATTGAAAAAAAAAAGACAATATCAATGCCAGGAAAAACAAAGAATTGTGTAGAAGAGGAAAGGAATTATGGTTTACTATGTGTGGCATCTATGGGAGCATTTACACAGTCAACAAGTAAACAATGAATATTCATCTAACCAGAATCACAGTGTGGGAGCTTGGACAACTTAAATAACAGTATGAGTATGTGTCTTCCATAGTGAGAAGTGAATGCAAAATGCCTAAGATTGAAAAATCAAGAGGTAGCCATAGAGACATGGGATTTTGAGACAGGGGGGTAAGTAGCAAAATGAGACAATAAATGAGGTGAAAGCAGGTTCATCTGAGGTGGGAGAAATGGAGGGTAAAGAGATGGGGGACCACTGGTGGTTTTCATTTTCTAGAAAAATCTTGTATTTGATTTTTCAAACTATGTGGATGTATAACTCTGATAAAAATTGGATGAAAAATTAGAAAAAAATGTAAAAAGGAATACCAGGGAGAAAAAAATTCAGCAGAAGCAGGAAATCAGGGCAAGAGGTGACAGTGAGAAACACAGGTATCCTTTGTGAACCTACAAAGCTTCTGGATGAGGGGCACAAGGAGGGTGATTCTGGGTTTCTCGCTGGGCGAGTGAGGTTATGTAGTACAGTGGTTGAGAGGTTGGACTGAGAATTAGACTGCCAGGGTTCAGATCCCAGCTCTGCCCCTCACCAACTATAGGGTCTTGCTCTGCGTTTGTCTTCTCATCTATAAAATAGGAATAATAATATTCACCTATAAAGAGTTGTGGGTTGAATTGTGTTCCCCAGCATTTATACGCTGAAGTCCTATCCCAGTGCCTCTGGATGTGCTCTTAGTCAGAGAAAGGGTCTTTACAGTGGTGATCAAGTTAAAATGAGGTCATTAAAGTGGACCCTGATCCAGTATGAATGGTGTTCTTATAAAAAGGGAGAATTTAGATACAGAGACATGCACAAAGGGAAGATGATGTGAAAAGACACAGGAAGAAGATGGCCATCTCTAAAGCCAAGGAGAGAGGCCTGGGACAGATCCTTCCTTCACAGCCCTCAGAGGGAACCAAGGAGGACTTCTAGCCTCCAGAACCGTGAGACAATAAATTTTTGTTATGGTAGCCCTAGCAAACCAATAATGAACTTAAATGAGAACAGAACTTGATGTATAATAAACACTATGGTAAATTAAAAAGGTATGGGAATGATACCAAGCCTTGGCAAGCATGTGGAACAAATGGAACTTTCCTGCACTGCCGATGAGAATGTAAACTGGTACAACCACTTTGGAAAATGTCTGGCAGTATCTTTTGAAGCTAAGCAGACACCTCCCTGTGACCTAGCAGGTCCACCCGTGGGAATTTACCCGAGAAAAATGAATGTATATGTCCTCCAAACACTTGTACAAGAATCTTCATAGTAGAATATTCACAATGGCCAAACACCGGAAACAACCCAAATGTTCACCAATCAGGAGAGTGGAAGAATTCTGATATATTCCTCTATTGGTATACTCAATGGAATACTGCAGTGAACAAACTTGGTAGTAGCACTGGATGAAGCAAGCTAGACACAAAAACTATCATGTACACTGTTATATATACACTATTTGATTCTGTTTATGTAATATTCAATGAACCAGGCAAAACTAATTTACAGTGATAATCTATGGTGACTAGAAGGGCAGAGGGGAACTAGAAATTTTCCATACCTTAACCTGGGTATGATCACATGAATGTATAGCTGATCAGTGAACCTCACACTTAAGATCTGTATATGGTGGGATGTAAACTGGTGCAGCCACTATAGAGAACAGTATGGAGTTTCCTTGAAAAGCTAAAAATATGAAAAAAGAGCTACCATATGATCCAGCAGTCCCACTCCTGTGCACATATCCAGAAAAGACAAAAATTCGAATTTGAAAAGACACATGCATTCCAGTGTTCACAACAGCACTATTTACAATAGCCAAGACATGGAAGCAACCTAAATGCTCATCGACAGATGAATGGATAAAGAAGATGTGGTATGTATGTGTGTACACACACACACACACACACACACACACACACACACACACACACACACAATGGAATATTATTCGGCTATAAAAAAGAATGAAATGATGCCATTTGCAGCAACTTGGATGGACCTAGAGATTATCATACTAAGTGAAGTAAGTCAGACAGAGATAGGTAAATATCATATGATATCACTTATATGTGGAAACTAAAAAAATACAGGGGACTTCCCTGACGGTCCAGTAGTTAAGACTTCGCCTTCCAATGCAGGGGGTGCGGGTTCAATCCCTGGTTAGGAAGCTAAGATCCCACATGCCTTGAGGCCAAAAAACCAAAACATAAAACAGAAGCAATATTGTAACAAATTCAATAAAGACTTTAAAAATGGTCCACATCAAAAAAACTTTAAAAAAAATACAAATGAACTTATTTACAAAATAGAAATAGACTCACAGACATAGAAAATAAACTTATGGTTACCAAAGGGGAAAGCAGGGGAGGGATAAATTAGGAGTTTGGGATTAGCAGATACACACTACTATATATAAAAGAGATCGACAAGGGCCTACTGTATAGCACAGGAATTATATTCATATCTTGTAATAACCTATAATGGAAAAGAATCTGAAAAAATCATATATATATATATATGAATCACTTTGCCATACCCCGGAAACTAACACATTATAAATCAACTATACTAGTATATATACATATTTATATACATACGTAATACATAGAGAGACCACATCAAATTTCCCTTGGAGGAAATGGTGGCCACTTTAACATGAGACCAACCCCCATGTTACAAGGAAATATGTGGCTTAACAGAGAGGCTTTTTTTTTTTTTTTTTTTACAGTTCCTGCATCTATGGCTCCTCTGTGCTCAGAATGTGTGTTGGGGACCCCTTGAAACGGCCTCTGCTGTGTTCCAATAAAACTTTATTCACCGACAAAAAAAAAATTAAAAAAAAATAAATCGATTACACTCCAATAAAAAAAGAAAAAGATCTGTGTATGTTACAGCTCAATTTAAAAAAAAGATGCAATATAAAAAGACACGGGATGAAGCCTCAAGCTATTCTTATGAAGGGCTGGGATTGTGGCTGACATTTGGATGAAAAGAAGAATACAGGTATCCCTCCTTCTTTTAACTCAGGGGTGGGATAGATTTGGATTCATTTTTTTGAGATGGGGCTGGTCTCCCTTGCTGGTCACACTCTCACTGCTCTCCAAAATTCAGGAACCAAGTAGATGTGGGACATGAGGGTCCTACCCTTACCCAGGTCTTGGAATTCTTACTCTCCAAATGTAAGGATGAGATAGACTGGGAATGTGAGGGTTCCCTGTAGAAGTAAAAAAAAAAGAAAAAAAGAGGAAGGCAATTCCCCTGCCTCCCGAGGAAGGCGTTTGATACTTGTGAAGTAGGGGGGGGCGGGGATGAGTCAGCTGGCTGGCTGGGGAGGATACTCTGGGGGTGAGTAAGGAAGTGAAAATTCCCAGGGGGGGTGGGGAGGTGGCCAGAGCCCTTTTATGTTTCATGTTCATAACCTTCACTATGAAGCTTCTGGCATTTAGATGATGTAGACCCGGGCCGCCCAATTTGTATCTACACACGTCCCTGTGGCTGGTTTAAGCGCTTGAAAGGTGCAAGTTTGAACTGAGATGTGTGGTGAGTATAAAATGCACACTGGATTTCAAAAGGTGTGTGTGTTGGTGGGGGGTGGGGGGGTGGATTATGTAAAAGGTCGCAACCATTTTTAAACTGATTATGTGTTGCAATAATATTTTGAATATACTAGGCTAAGTAAAATACACCATTAAAACAAATTTCACCTGTTTCTTTTTGTGTCTTTTAACGTGGCTACTAACAATTTAGAATTGCACAGTAGCTTGCATTTCCTTTCTGCTGGACAGTGCAGGCAAACTGACGCCCTTCACGTTTCTAATCTCAATCCAGCACACGTAGGCTTGAGGTCTGGGCTTCTGTGGGGATT